>NW_020884996.1:838402-858773 GCF_003945725.1 Corapipo altera
TTTTTTTTTTTTTTTTTTTTTTTTTTTTTTTTTTTTTTTTTTACCTAGAAGTTTGCAGGAAGGGAAAAGGAGGAAAAATATTTGGCTGGTGGTGGTGGGATCAAAAAATATCGTTAAACATCTAGTTTTTGCAGCATTTCTCAGAGACTGGATTTAAACTGAAACCAGACTAAAGGATGTGGATGCCTATGGAATGTTGAGCTGAAGCTGGAGGCCCAGCCTGCAGTGCAACACCTGCTGTTTAAAACCCAATCTCCGTTTACCACATGACTTCAGACCAACGCAATCATGTTCAGAGATGTGATAGAAATAAAACTACAGTTTTTGCACATTGTCTCTCGAATATCTCACTGCCAAATAATAAAAAAAAAACCAAATCAAGTCAAATAAATAGATGCATATTTTGTTAAGGTAACTTCCACAATTTTCTCTGTACCTGCCTGTACTAAGATTCCGGCATTCAGAAAGTGCTGGAAATCCTCTTCACTTCTTGGGGGAACTAACACTTTTTATAGCTGGCTGGCTATAGAGTTTTGAACTCACTGATCAACCTTCGTATGCCTTCCTTTGCAATTGTTAGTAAACTGGTAGCAGCATTTCACAAAAGGAGAATTTTAAAGGAACGAGCTGGAAAGGCCCAGCTCCCTCCCCCCCTCTGCTCGTGGGGCCTGTTTGTCCAGGACAGGAGGCTCTCTCCAGCTGGAAGTGGCATCGTGTCTGCCAGTTTTTGCCAACTGCAGGTGTTAAAAAAAAAAAAAGCAGGGTTTTAGCAAAAACCTGCTCTCAGTCTAGGCAGACGTAAGGCAGGATGTTCAACCTCCCATCATCCCCGTGTGGATCTAAGGATATGCACTGTGTCCAATCATACCAGTTACCCTGTGTGTCATAACAACCGTTCACGCCCGGCCAGTTGTGGTCACGTATCCTGTCGAGGTCATCGCTCGTGACCTCCCTGGTGACCCCAGGCAAGTCTGTAGGTTTGCTGTTAGGAGCTAGAACGTGAGTCTTTCTAGCCTCTTTTCTAGTGCTTTCCTCCTGCTTTAAATACTCAGACATGAAGTAGTGAGCTCCTGGAGTCTGTACTCCTGATGAGGACAGCAAGCTACTCTGTCTGTTTAAATATGACTGAATGATTTCATTTCTGGATAACTCTTTCCAGTTCGTTTGTTCAAAAGGGCTTTGCAGGTTGGGTTTTTGCTCCTGCTTTTCCGTTTCTGTCCTGTGCTGTTCAGTAAGTGCAGGGATTTCTACCTGCAAAGGATCTTTCGGTGTTAAAGGTTTTATCTGTCCTGTCATGGGATCAAAAGTGAGTTTTCTCTCTTTTAACCTCACAGGTTTCACACCCCCTTCTGTCACGTGCCCATCCAAGTTGACTGTGTAGTCTCTGGGTCGGTACCTTTTCTTCTTTTTACTGTCAGACCCTGAAGCAGCATCGTCACTGTCCATTTTGGAAGTGTCCTGTGGGAAGCCCACGTGTGGCAGGAGCGACTCCCCGGGGTGGGTGCCAGCCTTGCAGGTAGGAGATGTGTGGAGGGTCCCCGCTGGGTGCCTGTGTCCCTCGGGAGGGACCTGCTGCTCCTGCCAGTGCTGCGGGACCTCGGCGGCCGAGGGCTGGGGGAGCTCCAGTCTCTTGGCTGGCAGTGGAGGTGTGGGTGGTTGCATCAGGGATGGTGGTGGCGATGGCACCTGTGCAGTGTCTAAGAACTGAGACCTCTGAGATGGACTGGGCATCGAATCCTTTGGTGAGTACGTGCTGTGCTGCCGAGCAAAAGTATCCTGCCTGACATTCCTGGGGCTAAAGGAGGAGCAGCGAGGGCTCTTGGGCTGGTGAGGGCCCGTGGTCTCTTCTGATTTATCATGCTGCTGAAGCACTGCAGTCTTTAGTAACGAGGAAGTGCTTGAGGGTTTTACAAGTCCTGGAGAACTGGTGTGAGGTTTTACAGCATTTACTGGGATCTTATTGTGTTTATCGTTTTCACTGAGTTCTGTCCTGCTGCTCTCGGGCCCCGCGTGTAGATTTACGTCTACAGGACTGGGAAAATTTTCAGGACTACCTCCAATTCCGTTTGTTGGAGGGGGTGAAGAGTTTTGTAATACTTCATGACTAGCTTTGGAGACTTTTGGGGGAGGAGGGCCCTGCTGCCCATCCCTGTGATCGCCTTTCCTTTTCCGGTTTCCCAGTTTCTCTGCTTTGGGAGAATTCAGTTTCTGTATGTCATTCCTGCTTTTCAGCTCGCTGATGGGCTTCGCTCCGGCCACAGCAGGAAGTTGTGTCTCTGGTTTGCAGTTGTGAGCACCTCCATTCGCTGATCCAGGTGGATTGGGGAGCCCTCTTGGCACTGGGTCGTTCTGGGTCACGGGTTCTATCAACTTCTGCCAATTCCGCAACAATTTCTTGGCACGTTTGGCAAGTTCCTCATTGGATGTCTTCTTCCTCACCTCATTGATGAGCCTCCCGAGCCTTGTTTCCTACAAAGACAGACAAGTTGTTTTACAAACAGGTATCATCATCCCAAGAAAAACTCTTAAAGGAACGTTTCTGCTTTTGCTCACCCTGAGAAATACCTGGTTAAAAACACTAAAGATTTAAGTGTTGAATTAATCTTTTCGGAAGGGATGAGTCCAGCGCTCGGCCACTCAACATGAAACCAGCTGTGGGTTTCAAGTCTTTATTCCCTGAGCTGGGAAGAACATCAGAAAGGAATTCTTTAATGAGAAAGAACATTGAGAATACAGGTGTGAGTTCAGATGCAGCACCCAAAAGGTGTGTGTTTACCACAGTGAAAGTCTGAGATCTGCAGAAGGCGCCAAGAGAAAAGAATTCCAGGGTCTTTGCCTGTTACAGTAACAATTAACAATAAAAATGTCCATTTGACTGCTAGGTGTGACATGTCCTACCTTCCTCCTCCACCTCTCCTCTCCCTTCACTCCCCAGTATCTTGGAAACACATGGAAGAGCCATTTAAACAAATTCCTGGGGCGTCCCAAAGTGGTTTTGTGAGCGGAAGGAAGTGTTTGATTGTTCCCAAAGCACATTTGAAAGCAAAGAATTGTTCCACAAGTCAGATTACTTAAGAAAAGGACTTCAAAGGAGAACACAGACCAACCTGTGAGAGAAATATGCAACCTGTTGGGATACATATGTTGAAATAACAGGTGGAGTTGTAATTAAGCAACAGTTAAAAGCAAAAACACCGCTAATTTTAATACAAAGGGTGAAAAAAAAATATAAATCAGCCATAAAACTTCTTTGGGCTGTTTCTACGAGTGGCCAGTGAGACTGCAGCTCTCCCACACCTGCTCTTACCAAAAAGATCAGGTATTGAAACCTGCTTAAATGAATTTAAGATTGATTTTAAAGACACACAGCAACTACATTCCTATTTCAGGTTTCTGGTGCTTGGTCACCAAACATCTACGAAGGTGACCAAAACTGCAGAGTCATATTGCTGAAGGCACCCAAATTCATCAGTGGCAAGTGATGATTAATGTAGTGCCCTGCACAAACAGGAACTGTGCTGCCCAGAATACTGATCTGGCCCAGAAAGGATCCCTGTGTTCAGTGAGATGTCGGAAGCAGCACGAGAGGGACAAAATAATATCTTAATTGTGAATCCTTTGCAATCCATCTATTGTTTCCAGAAAAGCTCCAATGGAAATTAGAAAGGCAGAGAAAGTCCTTTTATACACACAAAAATCATGTTCAGAGCGTGACATACCTCAAGTGCCTCTTTGGTAATGGGATATTTCTCCAGGCTGGAGATCACTTCCAGCACTGCCACCATGTTATGGATCTGCAACAAGGAACACAAAGTCACTTCATGTTTCATGTACAGGTCTTAGTTATCAAATGTAATTTAAGACCTTCCACTTTATAATTGCTGGGAGCCTTAATCACAAACTGCTATCAGACTGTCTGGCTTTGGGGAGCTGATTGTTCAAGAAATAGGGACAAGGACACTTTACTGACCTAGTTGGAAGCTGCAGGAGCTGTAACAAACACACTCTTATGTAAAACTCAGGGAAACATTTGCAATTAAACAGCTGTGACTTAGCAGCAAAGTTCTGAGACCCCTGGGCAAAGCATCAATTAATTGTCCTAACGGGGAACAAGTGCCCGGTGGACCAAGAGCAGCAGCCACTCCAGTGGGAAATCTGGATTTTTTTTTAGGCACCGCTTCAGATTTACAGAAGTCAGCATTGTACAGTTTTATTCACGATATTGCTGCTTCCTCTGGCTGCACACCAAGAGTCTCCAGAGGCTCCTGGGGCCGGGGCTGTGCCCAGCAGGTGTCCCCAGACCATTGTCCGGACCGGCCGCGGCTCCTCCGGTCGCTCCAACACCCCCGGGACCCCTGTGCTGGGGGGAACACGGGGGGGAGGAACTGCACAAACCCCCAAAAATCACATTTAAAAAGTGAGCCTCGGGTTTTCTCGTGGGCTGCACTGCAGCATTTCGGCCCCACGAGTGAGCTGCACACAAACACAGCTCCCACAGTCTGAACATCCCCAGCACACCCGTGATTTAATCATTTTAATAATTTCCACAAGGAACCCCAGATCCACGTTTTAGGGACATGGTTTAGGGGTGAACTCTGTAATCTTAGAGAGCTTTTCCAAGCTGAACGAGTTTATGATCCTACACAGAGATCCCTAATTTCCATTACCTGATGTTACAAGCACTGAAACCTGGAATTTCTAATTCACCTTTGGAGGCAGATTTAAAAGATAAGCACAGGAAAACTTGAATCACAGTCTCATTTATTGCTTAATTGCATTTGTGACTCAACTGGACATGAAGTGCACGTGAGAAAAACCTCTCAGCAAGAACCTCTGCAGGGACCCCACATCACCCTGAAGCCTGAGCAGAAGCATCACCAGCAGCTCTGCCCCCCCCAGCCACACTCCCCTGCAGGATTCTTCAGTTTAAAAAGACCAAACTTTGTAAGAATTGGCTTTTCCAAGTCAGTTCTACCCTTCCCTTAAGATACAACAGAAGAATCAGGAGCTGAAGTCTCTTTCAGAAAATCTTGGGCATAGACCATGTTCTGCCATCCCAGCAGAACTGTTTAATGCTGGATAAACCTGGCAGTGATGAAACACCTGCCCTGATTTTCTGATGTATTTATCAAACTTATGTTTAAAAGTCTACACAGGCTTTGAATGATTCTAACTCTTACAGGCCGTGAAACCAACTGCAGGCCAAAGATTAATTAATTTGTCCTGGTTCTTTCCTCACTGAACTATGTTGTCTCTGCAGATATTTACAGCCCTATCAAGAGATCAGGTCTGCTAAAACTCTGCTTAACCTATAGAGCAGCAATAGCACCTATTCTGACATATTTTAGTTTTCACTGTTTCACTTCAGTGCATTGACTTTCATCCATGTTTGGATCCTTGCCCTGCCCTCAGTGCTCAGGAAGCACAGTTTAGCACCACAGTTTAACTAATATATAATACCAGGGTTGGGGTTTTTTTTCAGTTTCTAACACCAGAGCCCCTAGAATAGTTAATGCTCAATTCTGGGACTTTCCAGACACATTTTTAAACTTGTAAAACACGATACTCTCCTTCCCAACACAGATTTTAGACTCTGAACTACCAGGGTGCAGAAGGCTCTGCATTGCATACACCAGTAACTGGTACAATGATTTTTGCAGTTACTGGTAATCCCCAAATATTCATCATCTAAATGACAAACTGATGGCCAAAAAAAGGATTGTCAGCCTATCAGGAAGGGGAAAGGGATGTTGTGTGTGCACACACCTACAGAAAGATGAAAACTGGTCAGGGAATTTCCAGTAACAGCTTTGCCTTTGTTCAACACACCCAAACACACACGAATGGATCCCCCAAATGGTGAATCACCTCCCAGGGCCCGGGTCTGCACCAGGACTGACAGACTGGGACTTCCCTCCCTCTTCTGGGGACATGTGGTGCCAATTAAGGACAGTGAAAGTGGCTTTACACCACTCAACTCCTGCTAAAACACAAACCACCCGTTTGGGATTCCTCACACATTTGTCACCAATTCAGAGCACGAAGGCTCCCAACAGCTCACACTTCCAGCAAGAGGCTCCCCTCATTTCCCCTTTTTTCCCTTGTTTCTTTAAAAATAAATAAATACAACGTTCAGGCAGGTTCAACAACTTCTTCCCCCTTCCCCAGTAGTTTTCTTGGAATGTTTCAATGAAGCTGCCATAAAGAGAAGTTTATAATGAAAATCAAATTGCCTATTTTAAAATAACACAGACTATGAAGTTTCTTGGGGTACAGTTAAACAGCAATGGAAACAAGATGACCTCCCAAAACACTTCAAGTGTCACCCATTCCATGAGAAGACACCTGTTGGGATAACAGCAATATTGCATACCAGCATCTTTACCTTAAACCATCTGTCACTGGCTTAATAAAATTCATATATGTCACATAACCAACATGAGACTGACTCTACAAAACCTACCAGGACCTTCCTACTTTGAGCAGCACCAGAAATGTTGATTTATTAATACAAAGGGCTATTAAAGATGCTTATTGGATACACCACAAAGTCCCACAGAGCAGAGTGGGACAGGGAATTTTGGCAGCCTGGCTCTCCAGACACAGGTCAGGAGCGTAACTGCACCACTCAGCGCCTCAAGAACTTGCATTTCAGTTTCTACTTGCCTTTGTCTACTTGCACTGCAGCCCTTAGCACCCCCCAAAACAACAAGTGCCATGAAGCAACCCCAGGACCTGCATTTGGGAGCTTTCAGGAACCAGCTCAGAATAATTTGCAGAGTGTTCCAAAGGATCCCGAGCTGTTCCCGTGCTGGGAGCACTGACTGACACAGACCAATTCACTCGAAAGTTTACTGCAGAACATCTGCTTTGAGTCATCTGTGATAATCCCTTCCAGCCAACCCTAATGACAGCCACAGAAAACAAATCTTATTTATTCCATGCAAGGCTCCTTAAGTCATCCAGCCATTCAGCCACACTCTGGAGCTTTACTGCTCCTATCCAAGATCTTTTCCAAGTTAAGCACTAAATGTTTTTACTCCAGCCTCAGACAAAAGCAGGGGTTTCTGAACTCTCTGGAAAAGATCAAACAGCTTAATTTCCTTTTCTTAACTGCCATTTTAATCCTATTTTAGCATTTATAAACCAGGACCAATTCAGTAACTAACTTCAGGGGAAATGTTACACAGCAGTTTAAGGGGGGGGGTTGGGAATTTTGAGGTACAGCTGCTCCCTCCCACCTCCAATTCCAGTGACACCTTCCCAGGGAGATCTGAAAACAGCAGCAAGCTCAGCATCCACACGAGCTGCATCCCCATTTCCACGTGCTGGGATGTGTTTTCTGTTGGACCAGCACACTCCATGTCACGTTTTGATTCTCTTCCTTCACCTCCAGACCAGTCCAGATCCCAAACACAACAGGAACACCCATGTAACACCTCCCTGCCTTCCCCAGGACTGCCTGGACACAGCACAACCTGCACTCCCTCCACTGCTGCCCGAGAAACAAATGTTACACAAACCTCCTACTGCAGTCATTTGGATAAAGCAATTTTAAGTTTTGGTTGGTTTTTTTGTTTGTTTGGGTTTTTTTATATATTTTACAGGGATGTTTCTAAAGATCTCTGCATGCACAACTAGACCAGATCTGAGTTAGCAAAGATGGCATTGCTGAGACACTTAGTTAGGCCTGGAGTAGAAGGAGCAGCTATTTCTGTGTAACATGAAAACATTGGTGCACAATCACAAAAAACTTGCAGTGAAACTGCTAATGCAGTTCCCTGCCCACTGTGTTCTGGTAGAAAGGCACTTTTGCATCACAAAGTTCACATAACAAGGCTAAAAGGCATCTTTTGATACAGTATCATCATCCACCTGGGTCACATCAGCACCTTTACAAGTTTTTAAAGGTTATTTAAACTTGGTCTGCTAAGCCCAGAGTCCCCCATCACTGACACTCTGCTAAAACCAAAGTGTAACACCATCGTCCTCCCAAAATCACAGGTTAAATAATCAATAACCTGACTCCACTGTGGGTCAGGTGAAACAGAGCTCACAGGGATCACAACACACTGGCTTGGAGAGAAAGTATTTGCCACCATACTTCAACTTACTTACTCAAAATATCTATAAATACTCCACATGTTGCTGGTTTCAAAGAAGGTACTTTGGCATCATTGTCCCACCTGTAGCATCAAAGCAGTTTGACAGAAGCAAGCAGGGAAGTGGAGACACCACAGAAGACTAAACAGCTCTTCCATCTTCCTACAGACACAAATCCAGGTGTCTGTTGCCAAGCTGGAGCTTTCTGTTGCCAGTCCAGGAGGGTCCAGGCAGTTCACAGGAGCATTTGTACAGTTTTTGTTGTCCTCCCCCTGCTCCTGGGGCCGGCAGCACTTCACGGAGGAGTTACCAAACTGTCACAGATCACAGGGCTGTGTACATCCTCAGGAAAAGGTTCAAGGAAATCCTGGGTTCAGGGTGAATCTTGGTGAAAGGGCCACGGAGGCAGAACTGATTCCAAGGAGGTGCACCTGCTGCTATTCCTGGTATTCCTTCTTTTCGGAGCTCTCGGCCTCACCTGCAGCCAAGCACCAACTCCTCGCCCACACCGGGGTCCCCCATCAGTGCCAAATCTTCCCCCCAGCACTGCTTTTGTATAAAAGCTACTTCACTGCATAATAATCTAAAATATGGAATAATAAGAAGAGAAAAGTTGCAGTTTCACAGGAGGCTTTATTTGAACGAGGCAATGGAAACACAGCGGTGCAGAGTTTATTCACCTCACAGGTAATAAGATAATCAGACAACACACACCATCAACAGGAAACTGGAATGTCTTTTTTTCAAAGATACAGCCCAAACACACCAAATTAGAATCCAGGTTACAACATGCTGGTATTTAGTTCAGTTCCCTTGCAGCTGATCTATTAACAGTTCCCCCTACCCCCAACCTGACACGGTGTTGTCTAAAGATAGGGAACAGCAGACACTACTCACCAAAAAGATGATCATGCACTACTTTGTTCATAATCACTGAAAATGTCTGAAAGTCAGTTTGCCAAGAAAGTCCCAATACTAACCAAAGATACTCTTAGAGGTGGAGGCCAGTTTTCAAATAGTATTTTAGTAAAACAGATCTTTAAACATGAAGGAATCGATGGTTTGGGTTGAAAGTCATCCACTGGGAATATCTTCTGTGATAGACAAATTCATTTGGAGTCCATGCCTTAAAAAAAATGATTAATTTGTGGTGCAAAACACAAGTAAAAGGACCAAGAACAGTCCAAAAAGTGTCCAGGCACAATAAGCATTATCTGTACCTCCAGAATTAGAAGTTCCAGGCCTAATTTAAAGAGTCAAAGCAATTTGCATGTTTTATTTATATTTAGGTTTTATTTAATCATAAAGTAACATCATCCAGATACCTTTCTGTGTATACACTTTACAAAGCCAGGATCAAACAAGAGTAAGGGGCAGGTTCCAATAAAATTCCATAGTGTGAAGAAATGGCCAGAGCTGAAATATTTCCCTGGAGTGGGTTGAGCCCTCTGCTCCCTCCTGGCAGTGCCCACACACATCCCTGGGCTGTGGAGAGGCCACAGCAGCCAAGGGAATAAGGAGAGTTTGCCAGCAGAAACAACACCAGAAAACACAACTGGTCCCAGCACTTACAAAGGGCCTGGAGACACAAATCCCCAGCAGTGGAAGTGCCACCAATGCTCCAGCTTTTCTCTCCATGGCCCATTCCCAGTGACACATCCAAGGGCTCTGACACAGCAGGAATACACTCCATGCTTGGGCAAGGCAAGGGAAACCACCCAACAAGAGGAGTGTCCATTGGAGGAGCCATTTAGAAGACACAGGAGGTGGTAAAATACAGATTGTGAAGACAAGACACACCCCCCAGTCCATGGGACAGAAGTGGCACTGAGGGAAAAGCTCCTGACTCCAGGAAAAGGTCTTTAAGGCCAACAGAAAACATCAACAGTGAAAGACTTTTCTCCATTCATATTTATTAGCCAATAACTGGAAGACATTTTTGTTCCTGCAGAGAGAAATACTTGTCTGTCAACTCCAACAGTTACTAAGCATTTTGTATAATACCTTAGGAATTGTACCTGTAGTGCCAACCCTCAGCTGCAGATGAAACAGAGAACGTGAACCCCCACATTTCTTTTTCCACCCCCACAAAAAACCCTGGGCAAATAAAAATTCATTAGCCTGATTTTTTAAAAAGACCAGCAGCTGAAGAAATAATAATCAATTGGAAAAGTGGGTGGCACAAATTCCAGAGTAAGGGCCATGGAGCACAATGCCAGGCACTCACTGCCACTCTCACTGGCACCCACCAGGAAAGATAATTTAGTGTTGTTTTCCACACAACCCCAAACTGCAAGGAATGGTACAGGAGTCAAACTGATCTGGATTTATGTGTCCATTCAAGGTGTGACAGTTCACAAAGAACATACACAAAGAGGTCAGAGGACAGCAGTGGAAAGAGGTTTTGAAAACATGGTTAGTAACAAAAAGTTTAAGTACTCATTTTACACAGTATTGTAAAAATAGGGATGAGACATGTGAAGCTTGAAACCAGCCTCCCTCTGCATTATTAGTCATAATAAAGAAAATGTTAATCAACTGTTTCTGTGCTCACTGGCCTGATTTGCAACAAGACAAACACTGATTACATATAAAATACTCAGAGAGCTACCAGTGCACTCAAATAAGCTCTTCAATAGTCTCCAGAACCACTACAGAAGTTTAAGAACAGATTAGACAAGTCCAGAAGGAGCTGTTTTATACAGGTGATGCTACTTCAGGGAAAGTCATGGACCACAAAGCTCCACCAAGTCCCTTCCATGAAAGGTCCCCTACCATTCCCACCTGGGGAACAGATCCTGAACAGCAAGGAGCAGATACACACTGAAACACCCACTTCTACCTGCTCCAAACTAGACTCTGAGTGGCAATTTAAAATTCTGTCCTCTCAAAGAGATCCATACAGCTGGAGCAGTTTGTATTATAAAGGACCTATAAATTCAATACTCCAAACCTCCCTGCCCCAGCACAGTGCTCTGAGTGAACCCAAAGGAAATGTCCAAGGTTTCCATCACCTCTCAGGCTCTGTGGTCACTGTCTATCACCACTTCACCCACCTCACATCCCCTCCAGATCCCCTCAATCACTGCACTGGTCCTAAGGACACCCAACCATGACAGAGTTTCCTTTGTCCACATCAGAATCATTTCTCCTCCTCTTCCTCCCGTACAAAAACTTCAACCAGACTAATATGGGTAGTTATTATTTATTATAAGCCATGAACTGAGATCCAAAATTATTGCTTCAAAATTTAGAGAGCCATAAAATGAGGCTGCTGTGCAAGAAAAGTCATGGGAACAACTGGTCCTACTTTGATGAGTTTGATGACTGTTCAAGCAGAATAACACAGAAAATCCAGCCTTAAAATGTGCCCCTTCTGATTTATCATGACTTTGGTGCTTTCTGCTGTAAGGAACTCACCTGAACTCACTGTGGTACCTCCCTGGGTTATGGTAAGGGCACAGTCAGGCACCAAACAGCCCTTGGACAAAATCATTCTGTGATCATCTGCTCCATCTTAATCCACTCCAGAGAACTGGTGGACGTTTAAAATCATGCAACATGCACTGAGAATGGCTTCAAGGGGTCCAGAGCCTTCTGAAGTTCTTAAATATCATGTAACCCATTCACTGAGAGCTCTTAACACAGAGCAGTTTATATTTGAATGCAACTCAGAAAGGCTCTATTAATGTCACCACAATACAGACTTTTCACTCTTTTCTTAAAAAATAAAACCATCTATCAATGTATAAGTGTATTTTAAATGCAGCAGGTAAACTGTTATCAAATTCCTAGGGAAGCTTCTTGGACAATTACTTAAATGATGGAGGAATCATTTAAGGAATGATTCCTTAAAATGAATCTTAAGGGAGATGAGAGGCTGATGAATAAAATGTTGAATACATTGTAGAATTTATTAATTCATCACACTGGAGAGTAATATGCTCCTGTGACTGCTCATGAGAATTTAAGCATGGTCTGTTTGTTCACAAAACCAGAGGAAAATAGTCTTACAAACTGGGAAAGTTTTAAATGTCAGGTTTGCAGAGAAGTCACTGTATCCTTTCAGCAACAGTTACCAACACAACTCTTCTGTCAGGACATATCACAAGGGAGCTTCATGGATATGCAAAAAAAACCCTGAAATGGATTTACTCATCTCCTGGAATCATTGCTCTTCAATTTTTAAACACTGCTGCCAGTCACCCACTTCCAAATAACTCTGTTCTCTCAAGACCCTGCAGGTCCTCAGGACAATATCACCTGTCAGGAAAGTGGAGCCTTATCAGTGAAGAACACTTGGCCATTGCAGCCAGTGGAAATACTTGGGAACAAAATGCCTTTTCTACCTTTGGATGGGAAAAAAGCCTTTCCCAAAGGAAGGTGAGCATGGAGCCATTTCAACTCAGGGCTTACCAGCTGAAGGGTTACTGTGAGAGCAGCCCCACTCCAGAGCTGAGTGCCCAGTGTTTTATTTGTATTTAAACCCAGAATACAGAATCATTGAATCACAGAATGGTTTGGGGTGAGAGGGACCTTAAAGCCCATCTCATCCCAGCCACTGCCATGAGCAGGGACACCTCTCACTAGACCAGGTTGCTCCAACCTGGCTTTGGACACTTCCAGGGATGGGGAAGAACATTCAAGAAGCTGCGACCTGGCGCTTGTTATTTCTAACCCTGGAGCAAAAAACTTCACCATTTCCACTTCAGAAAGCCCCAGTGAGGCTTAAGCCCCTTGGCAGCCTGTCTTAAAAAAGTCCAGTGAAGAAAATACAAAGTCAAAACCCAATAGCTCAGATTTGGACAGACAAACTCCTCCACACATGACAATGGACACCGAGTTTTACACAGTGCACAGACCCCTCCCAGTGTGCTCAGGCCACGAGCTGCAGGCACCCACCTTCACAGATACACCTTAAACATCACCTCCTGCATCTGCTCTTCCATCTCATTGTGCTCAACTCTATTCAAGAATCAACTGTAGTTTCTCCAAGGATTAACTGTAATATTGAAATATTTTTTTCCTGGAACTGTCAGGATGGTAACTTATATACAGACATAAAACTCTCTGTTCTTTCCCTTGCAGTTAAGTAGGAGCACAAGGAGTGTTACACACTGACCTGTTCAAAAAGCTCTGCTTAAGCCATGGCTCGAGTTACAGATACTTGTAGATGTGCTGGAAGTTTGTTCACCAAGGAGAATTTATGATTGTGCATCACTACCCTGGGAAAACACCATGTTCCTCTACCTTCCATAGTTCTACCCTCCTTAACAAATAAATCAATGCAGATCAGTACTATAATTGTGATACTCCACAAGCTGATCCTGCATGGAAACTATGTGAGGAAGCAGCTCCACGAAGTGCTGGCTGTCACTGTCAGACAAGACTTCCACCTCTGCACACTCATCTTCACAGCAGAGTCTGAAAACACAGCCAGATCCCAGAGCCAGCTGTGGATTCGGGATCTCTCCTCCTCAGCTGCTGGGTTAGAAACCACTTTGCTCAGTAAAACAGAACTAATTACATTTTACTTCCAGTGACTCCTCAATGGAAACTGCTACCACTGACTGTTTGGACACGCTGAAAATTGTATACTTTGGTATTAACAATCACACTCCACTGCCCTGTGAAAGCCATGCCCCAGAAAACACCAATTCACTGCCGAGTTTAGCAGATTGCACCTCAAATTAAAGCAATTTGCTGGCACTTAAATATTGTTCCAGACACTGAAAGCATGAATTACCCACAGAAAGAGTAATTTAGCTGTTAGAATACTGAATAAACAAACCTACATTTACATTAAACTGAATATGAGGCACTTACTTACCTTTACCTTAAATATTTCTTTAAAGGCCAAGAGTATAAGTGGGGCCACATCATACCACGTTACACAGACAGAAGGAAGTTTATTTGGAGTTATCACCAAGCTCAAAATGGGTGAGAGGAGATAACAGCAAAGCGTTATCAGCCAAAACAGACATGTTTTTTTATGTATAAGAACTACCCTGACATTAATTTTAACTCCAAGCCTTATATATTGGAGTAATTCTGCCTTAAAAGAAGTGCTTCTTGACTAATTTCCTCAGCGGGCAGAATCGATTCCTCCTTTCCCTCTCCTGAAACTTTTGTGGTTCCTTTAAAATAGAAAACTCTTACTTGTCAGCTGCAGCACCTTCTTGAAGAAACTGGAAAAGGATCTCAGAGGGAGAAAAAGCTCCAGCTGCTCTGAAGCTGCTCTCACAGCAGGAGCCAAAGGGGCCAGAGTGACAGCGCTGCTGTCACATGGCCACAGCAAAACCCTGAAGAGAGGCAAGGACACACACCTTACTGCTTCTAAATCAGGCTCACCCTCAACTCACTGGACAAAACCCTCACAAACGACCAAGTGGAGCTCCTAGACCAGGCCCAGACTTCAGCTGAAGATTTTCCTGTTTTCTAATGCATAAGTTGGGTGTTTCTCCAGCCTCGGACTGTGCCAGTGTCAGGCTGCAGTGCCTGGGCAGCAGGAGCTGTACCCCAGGCCCACCCCAGCTCCAGCCTCTGTGCCCAGCTCTCTGCTCTCCTGGGTTAAAGGTGTGCCAAGGTGCAGCCAGATGCCCTCATTCCCCCTGGAACACAGAGGTCCCCAGGGAGATGAAGTCAGAAACCACCACCCTCGGGTTCTCTGCTGCCTGGGAAGTTTGTTTCAGCACATCCCTCCTGCAAGGACCCACACCTTGCACATCAGCTGTGCTTGGTGGGGACTGTCAGAGATTACTCCCCGTGTTTAAGCTCCCTACAAAAAGCTGGTTCTTCCATCCACTGGCTGCTTCACGGCTACACCAATAAAAATGTGTTAATGGGTTATTTCCCTGCAGCCTCTGAGCATTCAGTGTTCACTTCTCACCGAGGGCCCACAGACAGCACGTGCAGGCAGGTACTTGCTGCAAAGTTTTATCATTGGGATTTAAAAAGCCCTTTAATGATCCCCTTTAATGAACCAGCCTGACAACGAGAGGGGGTCACCTGGAGGGTGCTGCTCTGCAACAGCCTGAGCTGCCACAACCCCACTGTCACCTCTCCTCTGCCACACACCAACTACCAACTACTGCTTTGTGCCAAAACTGAACCTCCCTGAGCCCAGGAGGAGCTGGGCAGGGAAAGAGGCCCCTGAGGAGCCCCTGCTCAGGTAGGTTTGGCCAGGTGAGTCCTTGGCTGGCCTGGTGCAGGGTCAGCACAAGGGAGGGAACAGGAACAGCTGGAGGTAGGGATGGGATCCCAGTAGCAATCCCAGCTCCACTGGCAGCTTCAGCTGGTGTAAGCACATGGGTTTAAGCCAAAACAATCCAACTTTTGATCATTTGGAGCATTAGCCACACAACCCTTAGTGTAAGGTGGTGGTTTACTCTTGGATTTCAAAGCTCATGCAGGAGTTACTACTCAGGAGCATCCTTCTGGACAGCTATAAAGACATTTCCCAGCAGTTATCCCAGAACATGGAGTCCCTGCACTGCTGCATCCCCACAAACACAGGATAATTCCAGATATCTGTGAGACACACATAAGCAACAGCAGCAATAAAGGCTCTACAGGTGAAACTTTGACCATAAGGCAGCAACTCTGACCTCAAAAAACCCAGCCAGGCACGGTTGACTTTTGCAGGTAACACACTCCCCCTTCCTGCCAGGTCCCAAGGCAGCAGGGGAGCACGAGGAAGCAGCAGCATTCCACTTCTCCCGGAATCCCAGAATGGTTTGGGTTGGAAGGGACCTTAAAGCTCATCTCATTCCACCCCCTGCCATGGGCAGGGACACCTTCTACTAGACCAGGTTGCCAGCCTGGCCTTGGACACTTCCAGGGCTGGGGCAGCCACAGCTTCTCTGAGTAACCTGTGCCAGGGCCCCCCCACCCTCACAGGGAAGAATTTCTTTTCTGCTTCTATACTTTAAGACCCAACTCACTGCCACATCTGTGCCAGAACTATTGGTGGTGCACCAAAAGTTTTATCAAGTGACTGAGTTCCATCAAAAACTACCTGGGAAAAGACACATATATTGTCTTTTCTTCTTTAAACCCCCATCAATCCCTCGGTTCAGTTCACCACACCATCCTGCACACATAAAATGGGTGTGTGTAGCAGGAATAAGAAGTGGGTGTTATTTAAATTGTCACTGCTGCTGAAACAAACACTCAAATTACAGCTTCAGAGCAAATGACTCTTGCCATCATCACTGCAACCTGGGCATTTTCAAGGAATTAACACTGGAAAAGCTGTTTGGCATTCCTCTTGCTTTGACCCCTCCATCCAAACTCTCTGATACTCCTGTTTGCTCAGGTTTTGTCTTAGCAGCCTCAAAGTTCAGAATGGTCTCACTGCTGCAAGGAAAACTGTGAAAAGGAAAAGTTTTTAAGCCCCCAGCCCCCCAAATCCTCTCAAAAAGTGACAGCCTGGACTGCCACCAAGCCAACAAAGCACTGCCAAAAACCCAACTGTGCCATCACCCTCACACAGGTGAATTCAAGTGAATCCAGGTTTTTTCAATACAGAGCACCAAGAAACACAGCCCTCCTCAATTAAGGCTGCTATGAAGAACCTGAACACAATGGGACTCACTACATCAGGTCCAAATCTTCATCTGGAACCCGGGATTGACACAATAAACTTTCCAGACCCTCCATGTTAGGAAAGGCCCCAACCACCTGCACGTTTAATCACACACCTGAAACAACTCAGGGCCTCCACGCACAAAATGTGAGACTACTGCAAAGGAGATGAGCTGCAGCAAGGAAAGGAACAAAGAGGGTGAGAGGTACAACAGGTTCCCTGCACTCAAAACTGCTATAAGCTCATTAAGGCCTCCAGAAAAGGATAAAGCTAAAGCAAGAGCCATTCCTAGTCTACTTTCGCCCACACGCAGCACTTCCTGCATCCAAAGAAATCACTGAAACCCTCAGGAAGTGAACCACCACCTTCCTCTGCTTTCTGTTTTTGTGTTATTACAGCAGTGTCTTGCACCTTCTCCCACCTTTTAAAACTCTGTTAGGAAGTACCTTTCTCCCCAGAGAGGGAGGGTTTGTCTCCAGGACCTTGGTAAAACAACCAACACAGAAAACAGCCATGGAAGCAGCTTTAACCCTGCAACTGGTGCCAGCTGGGAGATCACCCCGTGCCAACTCACCACCCAGTGTATTATAACACACAGACCAATTTATTATTAATAATCCAGACCTGAAGGACCACTCCTGAAGGTCTGGGCAGCAAGGCCAGCTGAGATCCTGCATGGACAGCCCAAGTTCCAGCCAAGCCCAACCTCACAGGGAGCACATCCCAGGCTGTTCCTCAAACCAAAGCTGGATTTGTGTGGCAGAAGGGCATTAATGGCAAATAATGGAGTTATTATCTAATATTTAAAAACAGGAACAGATTGCTGCATATTCACCATGAGGAACCATTTGATGGCCAGCACAGTTTAGCAGTCAGTTGGAAACGAGAGGTTTGGCCACAGAGCAAAAACCAACAGATCTCATTACTCCTGATGGCAGGTAATAAACTCCCCGAGGAGCACAGAGCACAAGTTAACAAGGCAAAGGTGTTCTGCTGGGTGGGAGAGGTGGCTTCTCAGAACACAGAATCTGAAGGAAAAAGCCTTATTTCCACCAGAACCAAGGAATATCTCCCCTGTAACACTTCATCCAACCCCTGCTTTCCTCCACCACGAGTCCTGGAACAGTCTCACTAACACAGGAGCTTTGGAAGGCAAGTGATGTTGATACTTAGTGCTTAGGTCATGGAGCAGAAGTGGTTTGCCCATGTTTTTTTGAGGGGAAAAAGGCTGAATAAATGAAGACACAATACCAGACATCCCGTGTGGCTTCCAAGATGATGTAAGTTCTTTAAAAATAGCTTATTTCTTATAGGTCTCCTTCGAAATAGAGGTTACCCATGTAAATCCTGAACTAAGTATGGGAAACTAAGTTATAAATATATTCTGCAGCAACTACTAGAGGAGGCTCAAGTGTTAAACCTGCATGTAAATTCAACATTGCTCCCAAATCAACACAGTTTTACAGAGCAGCTGGGGATGAACAATCAGCACAGGAGATGATTTCTTCAGGTTGTGAAAGCTTGGGGAAATTATTACTTTGATCAATTCAGAGGTAGAAAAATTTATGTCTCTATTTTTTTTTTAATTTAAGCCCTGACCTGAGAGTTAACCAAGATCTGTATAACCACACAGACCCTCAGAGCTGCACAGGAACAAATATCCACAGTGGCAGCTCGTGTTAGGGGATGTATCAGTCAAGCTTAAATTTACAGACCCTACAAGAACCAACCACGTCCTCCTCCTCACTCTCACAGAACTGGCCTGGTTTTGCACACCTGACACTGTTAGTGCAGCTCTCACCCTCTCCAGAAATACACACATAACACACACCAACTATACTGAAAAGCCTGAGTGAAATCCAGGCCTCAAAGCTCAACTTTCTTGGGAAATGAGGAAGTCAAGGACAATAACAAATATTGTAGGTTTGAACACAACCACTTCTGTCAGGAGAAGATTCTAAAACTAGCAGAAAGTAGCCAGTTTTCCAGGTGTCCCTGCAGGCACAGCAGCTCATGGCTGCACAGACTCTCCCAGTAGGAAAACACCAGAGCAGTTTCTTGTACTTTCGCACTGCTGCCCAAGTGTGATTAAACTCAGCATCTACTTTTATACATGTTCAAAATCCAAGTTTTCCTTCCCTCTGTGCCAGGTAGTGAACAACCAAAACCACCACACATCCCATGTGCTTTGGAGCAAAGAGCCTGAGCTCCAGGCCTGCACAACAAACCTCAGCCACACCACCTCTGCTCTCCTTCAAGAAAAGGTTAAACTGGAAGACAGCCCCTGCCTACAGGCACTTGGGAACAATGGGCTGATTTTTCTGCCACCAATTATTGCCCTGGATAAGTATCAAGTATGTAGAATTATAATTTAACATACATCACACTCCTAAACTTAAGGGGCTACTGACCTGTTGGAAGTTCAGCAGAGCTGATGCTCTGCCCTCCCCTTGCAGGGAGCTGCCTGGTTATTTTGGGTCCCCTCACCAGGACAGCGCTGCCAAAGCCTTCCCAGCACCGTGTAACAGCCATGTGTGGAGAAAGGGAAAAGCATCCATCACAAAAGACACTTCCTGGCCACTTAGCTCTGCAGAGTCACAGTGTTTTAGAAAGTAACACCAGAATTAGGGTAACCACTGCAGCCTGACAGTTCTGAAGTCAAAAGACACCACAGATCTGTTAGAATTTTATCAAAGTAGGTTGGCGCTCGGTCTCAGGCAGAGTGAAAAATCTGCAGCCACAGAGAGAGAGCTCAGAGCAGACAGGATTCATGAAGTGCCCCAACGGATATTTCAGCAAGATCCACGGTGAAGCACTGCAAACTCAGACAGCTCCAACGTTCAACAGCCCACAGTTACCAGCAGCATTCATCACTGTTACTCCAGCGTGTAACACTGCAGCTGTGACAGACCCAGCACGGGGGGTTCTACAGAACCTACAAGGTCATAGTGATTTTCCTTCAGTCCCCACTTCAGGCCACTCCAGGGGGGCTCCAAATGGCAGTAACTTTATTGGCTACTTTAGGACTTTGATACAGGCCTATCACAAAAAAGCACTTGTTCAGACAGCAGCAGGTATGACTTTAACAGAACCAAAACACTGTTTCATAACCCCCAGCCCCTTGAACAACACCCACACGTTTAGCCTGCCCCCACAAACTGCAGATGGCCAAGACAGACCCACGTCTGCATCCTGCAGTGGTGACTGTTGATCTAAGCCTCAAAAATCAGGACAGATTGCAGGCTCTGCAGTCCTCTCACAGCAATAAACACCTAATCAGAGAATTGCTCGGACGAGCCAAAAAAAGCCTCAAAAGGAGCAAGCGATCCTTCAGATAACCACCACTTAGGGCCACTTACAGGTAAAACACACGCTGACTCCTGTGCTCACACCACATCCCAGAAGGAGCACATAAGCTCATTACGGCGCTGAGGGAAGGGATAAAAAGCGAAGACCGAGGCTGCTCGGCGCTGGAGCAGCTCCAGAGCCCCGGGGTGGCCCCGGAGCGTCCGCGGGGCCCGAGGAACAGGTGGGCGCCCCGGCAGGTCCCGGCGAGGGCCGGCCCAGAGCCCCCTGCAGGCCGCGCCCGAGCCGCGGCCTGGCGTGGGGAGGCGGCCGGGCGGCCCCGCCGCATGGACGGGCACAGCCGGCCGGGCCCGCAGCACCGAGCGCCGCCGGGGC
>NW_020884996.1:863773-867767 GCF_003945725.1 Corapipo altera
AGGGATGGGGAGATGGAGGCAGGGATGGGGAGATAGGGACAGGGATCAGGAGATGGGGACAGGGATGGGGAGATGGGGACAGGGATGAGGAGATGGGAAGGTGGGACGGGGAAGAGGGATGGGGAAGGGGAATGGAGAGGGGGACGGGGAAGGTGAATGGGTAAGTGACCGAGAAGGTGGACGGGGAAGAGGGATGGGGAAGGGGGACGGGAGGGTGGACGGGGAAGGGGAGAGGGAATGGGGAAACGGGACAGGGGATGGAGAGGGGGACGGGAAAGGGAAAGAGAAGACGGGGAAGGGGCCGGGGTCATGGTCAGGCACGTCCGGGCCGGGCAGACCCGGCCGAGCCGCCCCCGCTCCCCGTCCCCGGTACCCGCAGAGCAGCAGGTCCCCGATCATGGCTGCGGCGGCTCCGCTGGCGGAATTCCGGGGCAGCGGGAGGGGAAAGGGAAGGGGCGGGCGCTGCTCGGCACCGGCGGCGCCTGCGCTGCCCGGGGCGGCTCCGAGCCCGAGGAGCGAACCGGGCACAGATCCCGCGGCACCGGCCCCGGGCAGCGAGCGGGGCCCGCGGAGGAGCCGTGACCGGGCCCGGCCGCCATGGAGCTGTCGGAGGCGCTGCCCCTCGGGGAGCTGGCGGCCGCCTTCGCCTCCCTGCCCGTCTTCCCGCTCTTCGACACCGCCTATTTCATCGTCTCCGTCCTCTACCTCAAGTACGAGCCCGGTGAGTGCGGCCCTTGGCCCGGGGGACACGGGGGGGACGCGCTGTGCCCGCGCAGCCCCCGCGTTCTCCGGCGCGAACGGGCTCCATTCCCCCCCGCCCGCTCTCCCCTCACGGGCGCTCGGGGTGTCGCGTTGTCGCGGCTCGGACACCTGTGTCTAAATATAAAGCGGGACATCCCCCCGCCACCCCCCTGCGAACTCGTGACTCGTGATTTTCGGAAAACAATCTCGCCCTTTGGTTTACGGTTGGATTCCGAGCGCGTTGAGGTGTTTTAAAGTTCGGTCACTTCTCTGCTGCTACCCCGGGACTGAGCGTTGCAGTCCCTGTGGGCTTGAATGTTTTCTGGCAGTGCCTTCCTCGTATTTATATACGAAAAGGCTGTAAGGAAAACCTTGGAATTTTCCCACCCTCTGGACCGTGCCCTAATCTGTTCTCAGGCACCACAACTGACCTTGCTGTGTTTGTTCCCTCGGGCTTATCTTGCACGGATCGATAGATCTGCGCCTTGGCTTTCGCTTTCTGCGTTGTCACAGTCCGGCTGCACCTCAGCCTGTTCCAAACGCCACTTTCTCTGCGTATTTTTGATGCCGTTTGCGCTCCTCCTGCTCTGTTCTGAGCAGTTGCGCTGTCACTGCCCAGCGACTGAGGGGAAAAAAACAACCCCACTCTTGGGTACGATTTTCAAGCTCCCCCCCCCTTGTGTGGTCTCCTGTGCTGCACAATCCACGCTCTGTTCTAGTTAAACTCCCTGTAAACAAGTGCTGGGTTTTCCAAGGCCTGATCACTTCCAGCTGTCTTCCAGCATTAAGTCCTGAAGGGAACAGTTAACAGGCAGCTCTCACAGAAATAGCCTTTTAAATGTATGCAAGCCCAGGAATCCACTGGGGCTGGATAAGGCTGGGGTGTGCTTTTCCCTGGATTCCTGCAGTGCTCCATCCCACAGCTCCCGAAGATCAGTGTGGGGACAGAACCGTCCTGTTTCCTCCTTGGAGACAGCAGGGCTTCGTGGAGCCAAAGAAAAACAAGTGTTACTAAATTTAAGCCTCAAGCTAAACCACAGGTTCCTATAGAACCAGTTTCATGTCTCGGCTGTTGCAGCTGTCTCGCTGTTTTCAGCTGGTTCAAATGTCCTGGGGATAGAAGAGCCTGAGCTCTCACAGCTTTGGCACTTACTGTTGTTTAAAATGGGCCAGGTAGTTGCCTTGACACAACATCTGATCATTCTCTCTCTTGACTGCCTGTTCCTGGCTCACTGAACAGAGTTTTGTCTCTGAAGTGCTGCACAAAGGACTTTGGAGCTGTTTAAGGCGATGAAACGATCTCACAGAACTGATGTTATTGGGAGATTTCCCTGAAGGAGTACAAAGGTGGATGAAAATGGCTACAGGAATTTAAAAAAGGTTGTGGGAGGAGACCACAATGTATTAACAAGTAGTAACACTCTTTTAATATCTCATTGTATTTTCAAAGGGTATTCCCAGCCTAGCACAGGAGCGGGGAAGAATCCTCAAAACATCTTCTTTCCAATAAAGATTAAGAATTCCTATTCTATTTTCACAGGTTATCTTATGAATGAAAGAGCTGAACAGATTGTTCATGAATTCTAGAGGGCACCTAGGTTGAAGCAATGAAGAGAATGGTACTAGTATGCATTTTATTTTTAGACTGTAAAAAGACATTGATTTTGAGGGAAGAAATGTTCTTTCTGGTTGCAGGAAGTAGCAGCAACTACAACATAAAGGAGAGAAACTCTCAGTTCGTAAACTTCTAATGAATGTGAAACCTTCAGGGGGGGGCCTGCAGGCTGTGATCACACCGTTTCTTGCCAGTCTCTGCTACTTGCTTGGGCTTCTCAGAACACACACTATTGGCATCTTGTTTTCCAAGCACTTTTCTTTGACTTACTTGGTGGGAGAACACGCCCCTCAAGCCTCTTTCTTAGCGGGTCTTGAAGTTTCTGCTTATTTGCTGGATTCATCTTCTCCCTGGAGGTTGGACTGGATGATCTTGACGGTCTCTTCCAACCTGGATGATTCTGTGATTTCCAACTTGCTTCCCAGGGGCCGTGGAGATGTCTCGGAAGAGCCCTTTTGCCTCCTGGCTCTGCGCGATGCTCCACTGCTTCGGGAGTTACATCCTGGCTGCTCTGCTGCTTGGAGAGGCACCTCTTGGGTACTTCAGTAACAACTCCAGTGTCATCCTGGCCACAGCAGTTTGGTGAGTCCCTTCCCCTTGGCCCTGGGCACCACTGGCTGTGAGCAGCCCTCCGGTGGGGAGGGAGATGTTCTGTTTGTGCCACGCGCGGGAATGATCCTGCTTGGCTTAGCTGGGGCCAGGGGAGGTGGGGTGAGGCAGACTTTGAGTCTTTTGCATTCCTGGCTCCAGTTCCCAGTTTCCCTGACCAGTTGCCTAATGCTGTGATTATCTGGGCTGGGGCCAGGCCGAGGGCTGGGCACTTCTATTCATAGCAGCTGCTGCTGAGCCAGGGCCAAACCACAGCTGATACCACACAGAGAGGGGAGTGGCCCTCCCTGAAGGTTTGGGGGCATTTTATTCGTTGTGATAGTGAAATGTGCACAAATTAACCTTTGATTTCCTCAGTGTGCACGGCTTATATGTGCTTTTGCATGGCAGAATGAACATTGGTAGGAAACATTATGAATTAAATGTTCATACACAGAAGCCTTGGGGTGAATCCCTCAGCTACCAGGTTTTCTGTGCTTAAGAAAATAAAAAGAAAGATATTCTTTCAGGCAATCTTCTGGAAAAGAGCATATCTGCCCTCTGTCTGTAGTATAATTTCAGTATATGTAGCTTCTGATGCCTCTGGACCATACAAGATGTAAAATTCAAAAAGATTCTGAGTTAAAATGGTTGGTTTTTTATTCAAAACAGAATAGTACCAGTAGTGGGAGTTCCCTGAATCCATTTGATATCAACTCAATTAATTGTTGCTGTAGAGAGGCTTTGTTGCACACTGGTTTCCTATAGAATCAGCTATGAAATTCAGAATTTTTCTTTTTTCACAGAACCAGCTATGAAAGTAAGAATCTTTCTTTCCTTTTTTTTAATAGAATCAGTTATGTAATTCAGAATCGTTCTTTTTCTTATAGAATCAGCTATGAAATTAAGAATATTTTTTCTTTTTTTGTAGAATCAGCCATGAAATTAAGAATCTTTCCTTCCTTTTTTTTTTGTTTTTACAATCAGCTGGGAAGTTAAGAACATTTCTTTCTTTTTTTATAGAATCATCTATGAAATTAAGAACATTTT
>NW_020884996.1:867777-869473 GCF_003945725.1 Corapipo altera
TAAGAACATTTTTTCTTTTTTTATAGAATCAGCTATGAAATTAAGAACATTTTTTTTCTTTTTTTACAGAATCAACCATGAAATTAAGAACATTTTTTCTTTCTTCTCCTTCACTCCCACCTGACCTAACTCAGGCTAATGCCACACTGCTCCTCCCTGCATGTCCCAGATCAGGACAAACAGACAGCTCCTTAAACTCTTTGTGTTTTTTTCGCAGGTATTTGACATTCTTCTGCCCCATGAACCTCTTCTACAAGTGTGTGAGCTTCCTGCCCATGAAGCTGATCTTCGTGGCCATGAAGGAGGTGGTCAGAGTGCGCAAGATCGCGGCCGGGGTCCACCACGCTCACCACCTCTACCACCACGGGTGGTTCGTCATGCTGGCCACGGGATGGGTCAAAGGTGACACAGGAGAGACCCCAAAGGCAGCAGGGAGGGATCCAAACTCCTGGGGAGGGCTGGGAGAGGCTGTGAGGGAAGCTCAGGGCGAGCAGCAGGCTGGGTGTGCTCAGCTGGCTCCCCACAGCGCATTTATTCCTGCTTGCAGAGCTGAGTCATAGAATCATAGAATCATAGAATAGATTGGGTTGGAAAAGACCTCCGAGATCATCGAGTCCAACCCTTGGTCCAAATCCAGTCCATTTACTGGATCATGGCACTCAGTGCCACGTCCAATCTGCGTTTAAAAATCTCCAGGGATGGTGAATCCCCCACCTCTCTGGGCAGCCCATTCCAATGCCTGATTACTCTCTCTGTAAAGAATTTCTCTCTCTGTAAAGAATTTCTCTCTCTGTAAAGAATTCATCATCCAGCTTCCAGGGGGGCATGAAGGGCTGGAGTCATTTAGGAATTCTTCCTTCCTTCTCCTTGTGTTCTGCTGTGTTCTACTTGTCAGTGTTGAAACAGCCCAGGCAGTTTTCTTTCAGCTTTTATTTGGAGCAAGCACTTGAGCATCAGTTGATGGAAGAGGGAAATGCCCTTTCCCTGCATCAGGAAACACTTCTGGAAATTCCAGAGAAAGCATTTGCCGTGCTCTGTTGTTTTAGGCTAACTTTTAAATTTGGGAAGAATGTCATGAACCCCTTGCCCCCCTGGGTTGTCCTTCTCCCTTGAGGATCCAGAGCAGACAGCAGAGCTCCCTGGTGTGGCAGTTCCAGCTGTTTGACAGGTTTTCCTGTGTCACAGGTTCTGGTGTGGCATTGATGTCTAACTTTGAGCAACTGCTGCGTGGGGTCTGGAAGCCAGAAACAAATGAAATTCTTCACATGTCCTTGTAAGTAGGCAATTCTTGGTCAGAGCAAGAGTGAAATGTAAAGAACCATTCAGGGCTGGATGCAAACCTCCCAGAAAACCTTCCTTCTTTCTCCTTCAGCCCCACAAAGGCCAGTCTGTATGGCACAGTCCTCTTCACCCTGCAGCAGACTCACTGGCTCCCCATCTCTGAAGCCAACCTCATCTTCTTTTTCACCATGTTCATGATTGTTTGCAAGGTAAGTTCACAGCAGGTTTGATGCTACAAATTACAGAACCAGAGAACGGGTACAGACCTAAACTGGGGGTGTTCCTGAGCCACTTACAGGCTGTAGATCCCAGGAAGAATCTGCTTGAGGCATTCAAGGCTAAATTCTCCATCCCACAGGTGGGGCTGTAAAAGATCCCTGTGTCTTACTGCCCCGTGGTTCTCTCTTGGTTTGAC
>NW_020884996.1:869483-919711 GCF_003945725.1 Corapipo altera
CTGGGCAGCCCATTCCAATGCCTGATTACTCTCTCTGTAAAGAATTTTCTCCTGATATCCAACTTAAATTTCCCCTGGCGGAGCTTAAGCCCGTGCCCCCTTGTCCTATTGCTGAGTGCCTGAGAGAAGAGACCAAGTTTCATTTCTTTACATTAGTTTGTATGTGTACATGCAGAAAATACTGTGAGCAGTCTGCCCTGTATCTTTACAGTCTGTGGAGTGTAACTTTTAAAAGGTGCCTAGAGGTGCAGGCAGGTAGGTGACAGCACTGGCTGTACCTCCCTGGAAGGGTCTGCTCGGGGCATTCAAGGCTAAATTGTCCATCATACAGGGTGATAGAAGACCCTTGTGCCTCGAGTCATGGAGCAGTGGGGACTTTAGTTGGGGTCAGTGGGATGTCCCAGCTGGTCAGCATTCCCTGGCTGGGCTGTGTGATCCTTAACTCCCAGGTTTTCCCTGTTGCCCGGCAGGTTTTCATGACGGCCACTCACTCGCACGCCTCCCCTTTCGCTCCGCTGGAAAACCTCATCTGCCCAGTGCTCTTTGGCTCTGTCTCCAGTGGGCACCCAGGCCACCATCACGACCACCACGGGGCCTCCCATGAGGTTTCCCACCCGCCTCCTCCTCCTCCTCCTCCTGCAAAGTCGAAAGAGGAGCTCAATGAAGGCACCAGGAAACGGAAGGCGAAAAAAGCTGAATAAAAAAGCAACGACGCAGAAAACAGGCCAAGAAAATCCTTCTGGAGCTGAGTCTCAAAGCCACCCGTGACTTCCTCTGTGCTCCAGTCGTTCTCCCTCGGGCTCCAGAGGAGAGGTGGAAGCCAGGACACTGCCAGGCAGGTTCCTGAATTTCAGTTTTGCTCTCTGTGCTTGCTGCTTGGTCTCTGCCTCTCTAGTCTGATCATACTTTCAGGGATTTGTGGGTTTTGTGCCAGGGTGATAAAGTGGGTGCCAGTTCCCAAGCTGTCAGCAATTTTGATGCAGCGTTTTCAATTGATGTAAAAATATTCTCACTGTGTTTATTTATGAATGGAGGGAATGGGTTGTGCTCCTGCAACTCCTAAGTTCCTTTGAGTTTTCATTGACCTTTCTGGTGTCTGCCAAAACAACAAACTGTTAAGACACAGTCAGTGTGGAAATCAGATTTCACACTTGAGGAAATTAAATGGTCTCTTATGAGCCTGATCTGATTTTTCCTTGCTCCCACATGTGCCATATCTCCAAGTAATGTGACATTTTATATGCAATAAGGACTTTGCCTGAGCCAAACTCTGTTCCATTCACCTCAGTTCCCTCTGATTCTAATGGACAGTCACTTGCTTAAAGTCTGTGTTTGCAAGAGCTCTGAAGCTGTGAAGTGCTCCCAGTGCCATGTGTTGGTACTGTCACTATCCTAAACTGTGTGTCCCACTTCAAACCTGATCCTATTTAACCAGGGGAGAAGCATGGTCTGGTTGGTTTGTAATCCTGTGGGACACAAGAAGAGTGTGTGTGTAAGTATTTATTACTATTTATTTATAATTGCTGGGGCACCTCAATCATGGACCTGAATCTGGCTTTTTTAATGTTGCATCTTTATAGAGAGGGTTGGAACTTCTAATTTGGGTCTTAAGCCCACAGTTATGTGCTGGTTTGTTCTTGTAGCAGTGATCCTAAAGGACAGCCTGGACACTCCCTGGATGCAGGAAGGAATGTTTCCTATATCCTTGAATTAAGATAGAAAGGCTGAAGCACTGGATTTCACACCAGCTCATTAAAACTTCTTTAAAGGACTGATTAAAAACACACCAGCTGAAAATACTGATTACCCCTTGTAGGTCCCTTTGGGCCAAACCACTGGTCTGTGAATGCAGCTTGTGCCCAGTGAGTGGAGAATCAATGCCTTGCATGGCTCAGGAGGAGTCTGTCAGCTCATTCATGTTCTGCTTAGTGAATACTGGCTTTTACAGTAGTTTTAAGCTGTTCTTATAACTGATTTTGTCCTTAAAAGTGGCATCATCCAAGGGCTGGAATCACCATGGTGAGGATGGCACACATGGGGATGAAGCACTGGGCTCCCAGTTGAGCAGCATTTCCCATCCCCAGCACTGAGGTTGCTGCTGGCACCTCCCAACTGGGAATAGAAACGGGAGGATTTAAGGAAAGTGGGGTTTTGTTTGTGTGTGTGTGTGTCCCTGTTCACAATTGCAACCGATGGTTAATTAAAAATAAATATATGTATATATATACAATCAGAGGAAAGCCAGCCTGAAAGGTCAAATGGTTTGTGGGTTTGGGGTTTGACAGTGCCTTAACTTTGTGAGTCCCCCTCCCCTTCAGTAGAAAACAGGAATTCTGCCTGACAGCTCCTCTGGCTGGTTCTGCAGATGCTGCTCTACTGAAACCTTGTGTACCACAAGCATGCACGAGACTCTAAATGTTTTATGAGATGTCTGATCCAAGGGGAATTATGTTTTATAGAAGCCATCAACAAATAAAACTTGTGAAGTGACTCTGATTGTCTGGTGGCCTTTGAGGAAATCCGTGTGTTTCTTTTTTCCTCCCCAGCCCCGGGAGCCAAACAGAAGCTCCTTGAGCTGCTTTGAGTCTCCTTGACCCGCTGACAGAATCATTCTGAAGAGAGAGATGAGACTTTATGTCCTGCAGCTGTGCCTGAGCATGTTATAAATGGAAATAACATGGGGAAAGGTGTTTGTAGTGTTGCCTCAAACCAGACTTCCTGAGATTTCAGGGAAAGAAATAAGGAAACTGATTCCTTTGGCATTTATATCTCTTGTCTCTGTCTTTCCTTTTGTCTTTATAAGAGGGAGGAGGGCACTCAGCTGGGACTGCTAAATATACACACACATATACAGACCCCTCCCCCCCCAATTCCAGCATATTTATATGGAGTTTCAGTATTTAAAACTGAAAAAAATCAAAATGCTCTGCATGAATGTGAATATTTAGTGTGGGTCCTGTTGACTGCTGCTCTGCTCTCTAAGTGCAGAGATTCTCTAAGAGTCCTTGCCCTTCAGTGTCTTTTGGACTGAGTGAAATCACAGCTCCCAACCACGAGAAATATTCCAAGGGATGTTAAAATTTGAGCTCTGAACGCCTTCAGAGTACCCAACAGGAATGGGGTGAGTATTGAGAAGGTAAGTGCCATAAAGAGGAGTCACGGGGTCCATTTAGTGAAGCCTTTCCTGGTGAGGGAGGTGGGACCTGGCTGGAATTTCCCTGGCTCAGCACTGGCAGTCGGGTACAATTCCAGGCTGGTGTCCTTCATCCCCAGGAGCAGAGATGGACCTTTCAGTAACCACAGGGACACAGGGCTGCTCCTGCACTTCTGGGAAGTCCCACTGGACCTGTACACACATTTTCTTCTTTGGGATTCTGCTCCCAACAGCCTGAAAATGGAGCTGGACGTTTCCTAGAGAGATGGAGTAACTTGTTTCCAGGCCACAGAGATGAAGGTGATGAGGAAAACATGACACAGTCAATCGACCTGGTGCACTAAATGAGGACCTGCAAAGGGTCATTTATTTTCTGAAGGGTTTCTCTTGTCTCCCCCCAGATTTAATTATTTTTAAATGTTTATTAACACTCCTTAATTCATCAGAGCAGTTGGGAGTGTTAAGTTGCTTTGGAATGAAGGGTTTAACGTGTTTGTATGACCCAACCAGTGGGAAAGGTCAGTGCCAGCCTTATGCCTATTAAAAAAACAAAACTAAACTAAAAAAAGGGATTAGAGTGTTTCAGGTGCTTTAACAATTCTGGCCTGCTGTGACATCCAGTTCAGTGTTACCATTTTGCTCAGGATCTGTAAATGAACAGGCTGATGAGAGCAGGTCCATGTCCTTTGAGGAATCCCCACTCCACAGAATGTTCCCAGCTCCCAGCTCTGCTGCAGCCCAGGGAGGAGAGGAGCTGCCAGGGCTTAAACTTCCAGGGGCCACACGTCATTCCCCCGGGAGATGTCCTGATCTGATAACTTCTGATACTAACTCCAGTGAGACACAGCTAAATTTAGCAGCAGGTTTAATCCTCAAAGAGGCCCTGGGTGCCTGCTGGGAAAAACAAGTGTTTTAGTTGCTGTTTCAGCGTTTCATGTGGCTTGTCAGGTTTCCCTTTCCTGTTACAGAGCCAACCTGGTGCCTGCAGCTTTTTCGTGGTGGCAGATCAGCCTGAGAGACAGGGAAGGCTCTGCAGCACTGCTGTGTTTGTAGGAAAAAACCTAACCCCACAAGAGTTAACTGGACACAGAGCATTAATAATTTTGCACAGCAAATGAAGTGAAACCAAAAGGGGAGGCCAAAGAAAAGAATTTCTGTACTGAAGAGTTAATGAAGGAAAGGGCAAAGCCAACACAACAGCACCAAGGCAGAGCCACCAGCGTTCTGGGTTTCCCTTTTTCCTGTTGTTGTTGTTGCCAATATGTACATTCTTGCACATTTTGTCCGAAGAATAACCAAATTATATAATGCAGCGAAGCAGAAAGACCCAGAGGGTAGAGATGGATGTCACCTTGGCCATCTCCTGACGTTGTTCCTTTTAACACTTGCCAGGTGATTGGCTGCCAAATGCCTGCTTTTCCCTGCAGCCTGTTCCATGGTGCTTTAAAGAGCTCACAAAAGCATTAAAAATTACAGCTTTATGTGTGTTTCACAGTAGCACAGATTTATTTTGTCTAGTTTATGGTTCTTGTGCTATTCCTTAATGGATGTAATTGGCTCCTGTAAGGCACAAGTCAGGATCATATGGAAGGCAAGGCTGGAAAATGACATTTCCTACCACCTTAAATACCCAGATTTCTGCTGCAACAAAGATTTTTCTTTCAAGATACTTTAGTTCTTTGCCCAAATAATGAGAAATATGAATATATATTTATACAATATTTTCTAGAAAGCTGTCAAAGATGGTTTGGATTTAGTGTGAGCTCCTTACATTCCTACTAGGATAACAGGACAGGGGCAAGGCAAACATCTAGCACTGGAGAAATCATGCTGTTGATACCAAATGCTCTGTACAGTGGGTTGATATTTTCCTGTTTAGGATGCTCTGTTGGCCCCAAGGCATCTGGTTTGTCCTGTGGGCTCATCCACCATAAGGAAATGCCAATTAAAGGGGTTTCAATCCCATCAGACATCGACATTGTTTGGTAAACACCCACAAAATTACCTCCCAGCCAAGAATTTAGTCCTGCTCTCATGGTCTGCAGCAGCCTGTGAACGAGCTGGTGGGGGGCTGGTGGCTCATGGAACAGGCAGAGAGTGGGAAAAGCAGTTCCTTGTCATGCCAGAGCCCACGCTGCCATCCTGACTCACAGCTGCTACTCACTCCAACTCCGTGATGACACCTCTGACAAAAAGATGTTGATGGTGCTGAGTCATGAACGCCTTGGAGCCTGGTCTCTCCTTTACACTTGTGCATCTGCATCTTTCACAGAGCATCCACAGAAAAAGTTCTATATGTAATATTTCCTTATCTGTTTCCTTTATGTCCCCCGAAGCAAATCTGGGGAGGGAATTTTTTCAGAGAGCTTGTGAATGTAAGGACAAATCCCTGTGTGAGACAGTGATTTCATCTTAGCCTTAGGGTACAGGTAGGCTGTAGCCCTGCAATGTGGAAAACCAGGTCTGATATGTTTAGAGGCTTCAATGTTTTTATAGCCTGAGGAAATCCAGAATGTCCCAGGGAAAATATTTGCAAGGTTGATTTTGTTTGGTTTTGATTTGCAAATTTGCAGCAGCTCCCCAGAAACCATCACCATCACACGGGACATTCCTGCAGAAAACAATCTCCTTTCCCAATTATCCCAGCCCCTGATGCTTCTCAATGGAGCTGGCAGACCTTGACATTCCAAAAAAAGCCCTGCAGGAGTCCCCCCAGTGGACTCCTGGTCCCACTGCATCTGAATCAGTGAGTGAGCTGATTCTCTTTGCTAGAGACAAGAACTGGTGTGATGAGCAACAATGACAGGTAGATGCAGAGTGAGAAGCACATAACAACGTCACAGATTACAGTCCTTTGAAGCACAGTCTAAAATTCCGTGATTTTAGGGTCCTAATGTTGGCTTAAATTAGATTTAGACCAATGTAGGCTAAAGCCTAATGTAGGCTCTGCTCTGTCTGTCTGTCTCTCAAGGTAAGAGCTTCCTTTCCCTGCCTTTATGATTTATGACAGATTAGGATGTCGGTTAATCTCTTCTTATTTGAGTAGATTACTGTGGAGATTAATCAAATATTGTCTGCAAAAGGAGCCCATAAATACAGATTACTAATTTTTCATTAATTATTCCTCTGTGTGCCAGAGGGATACAGAGGATGAAGCCAAGGATAGACACCAGCCTCTTAAATCTCATTTCATGGCAGAATTAGGAAAAGCACAGCAGCTGCTCTGGCTGATTCTGGTTTTCTCTCAGTTCAGATTCCTGGAAAAGGCAAAAATCCACAGAAATTATAGATTTATGGTCTCCTGTGAGAAAATGGGGGAGCAGAAAGTGGTTCTGAGTGAGTGAATCTGCTTGGCTGGTAGATCATCATCTCTGTTCCGTGGAGGAGGCAGCATTCCTTATGGGAAGAGCCATCCTGAACACGTGCAGAAACATAAATATACAAACTGAGACAGCAACGTGCTGGGAATATTGGAAAACAGCAGCATGGAAGAAAGGCACTGAAAAGGAGGGGAGATGCCTGTTCTGCCAGAGCCTCTGCTGAGCTGTTTGCCCCAGGTCCCTTCTCTCCCTCTGCATTCCAAGGGCATTTGGACAAAGAGGGTTTTCTCTACCTGTTCTCTGCTGACAGCTGCAGGTTTTGAGCTCAGCAGCTGCCCCTGGGGTGAGTTCTGCAGCAGCACACACTGACCCTGGGGAGCAGCAGGTGGGCCAAGGATGTTGTCCTGCACTATAGGACAAACCCAGGAGCAGCAGCCAGCCATATTCTGTCACTGGAATTCTACTGTCAACTGAAGCACCTCTCAGGAGGTGGATTTTTTACAGTCCTTCTGATTTTTATCTCCTTTATTTTTCTATTTTTTTTTGGTAAATGATTACATTTTTCTTTCTATACTTTCAAATGTGCTGCTCCCTTGGGGGTGGATCCCCATGGCTTGACAGAAGGCAGTGACAGGGCACAGGCTCATACTCACGGCCTGGGTATTGTTGTGCCTTCAATGCCACACCTTGCCTTGAATCTCTCAAGTGCAGTTGGTGCACCAGTCTTGGCACGACAGGGACAGCAAGAGCTTTCTGTGCAGGCACCTTTTGTCTGGCAGGAATCTTCATCCATACTGAATTTTGGGAGTGGGACGGGCAATTTGAGCACAGAGCTCCTACAAGCGAATGACTGCCGTTCCACCCAGGAAAGAAAGTCCTTACCCTCCATCTCTCAAGTGCAGTTGATGTGCCACTCTTGGCACTACAGGGACAGCAAGAGCTTTCTGGTTGGCTTTTAAAGGGAACCTCCTCCCCACACACCTCCTGTGCTGCCCTGCATGTGCTGCCCTGCTCTGTCGCCCCTCCTGGCTCTGCCCACCCCAGAAGAAACAGGTGAGGGGTTGGGGGGGGGGGGGAGACCGACACTGAGAAAAAATTCCAATGTCTGTTTTCAAATCCACAACAGTCCCTCAGGAACAGGCTGCTCCAACATGAATCCCCCATGTGGTCACAAGTCCTACCAGCAAATCTGCTCCAGCGTGGGCTCCTCCTTCCACGGCTCCGCGGGGGCTTCCCATGGGATCTCAGCCTCCTTTGGGCATCCCCTGCTCCAGTGTGGGGTCCTCCCTAGACTGCAGTGGGATCTCTGCTCCAACCCGGACTCATCCACAGGTCACAGACCCTTCAGCTCAGGTTCATATGGACTTTCAGCCTGTCTAGTGCAGCAGCAGGGACAACAAGCAGCCACTAAGGAGCATCAGACTGATACACGGCCAGGAGCCCCAGACAGCACCAGCAGCTGTAAATCCCATCAGCACATCCCAGTCCCAACTGTCAGTATCTCCAACATTCTCAGCCCCTGGACACCAAGAAAGGTTGTTGTGGTTTTAGTCCGTCCAGCCCTCAAAGCCCCTCACAGCCACTCCTCACTCCCCCATCAGCAGGATCAGAGAAAGCATCGGGAGAGGAAAAGCTGGAAAACTCATGGATTGAGATAAAACAGTTTAATAAGGACAAGCAAAAGCTGCACACATAAGCAAAACAAAACAAGGAATTCCTTCCCTGGTCCCCATGGTTGGGCAGGTGTTCAGCACCTCAAGGAGAGCAGGGCCCCATCCCATGGAATGGTGAAAACAAACTCCATCACTCCAAACCTCCCTCCTTTCCCCCCCCACTTTATACACTGAGCATGATGTTGATATCACTGGCTAAAAAGCGTGGGGTCGAGACCCCACTGTCTGGTTTGTCCATGAATTAGTAAGACACAGGTGCAACTTACTCAGTTCTTAACAGAACAGAAGGAGAATTAAAGAATGACCTGTAAAGATTATTGGTGTGACAGGGGTTAAATTGGGAAAATAATGGGTAACTCATCAGTTTCTCTATTTGCCAAACTCCCCTAAACCTTTGCTAGGACGAGATTTATTGGAAAACTAGAGACAGAAATTAAATTTTAAAAATGGGGATATTGAAATTGTAACTGCTGAGACTAAATACGTCAAAGCAGCAGCTCTTCTTATGCAGGAGGTAACTCCAGTCAGCAGCAACATCCTGACTGTCTCAGCTTAACGAGGCAGAAGCGTTTGCTAAGGAGGGCGGGATATGAGAAAAACCAAGAAATTAATAATTACTCCTAAGTAATCATAACTTCGAAACTAAGACGTTCCAGGCGAAAAGGCGTGGAAAAGAAAAAAATAACAGCTTTACTAAAGAATACATACGTAGAGGCAACACAACGAAAGAAAACAAGCAGCGATCCCGCACCCAAACTCGCACTGACGAAACAATTAAAGTTAATTTTTCGCCTCTCGGAGCGGTGATAACCGCGGCCAGCAGGGGGCGCTGGCGCATCAGGGGGCGGGGCCGCAGTGTCGGGGGCGGGGCTTTAGTGTCGGGGGGCGGGGCCGCAGTGCCCGGCTCGCGGCCGGCAGGGGGCGCTGTCGGGTCTCTGAGGGGCCGCCACCAACCGGGTGAGGGAGAAGGGAGATGGCGATTCCTCCCATGGACTCGCTGTGTCAAAGGCTGGCTCTGCCTGGAACTGCCCTTCCTCGCCGATGGGTGTAAACTGCCACCAGCACGGGGTGGGGTCAGTCATGGCCGGGTTTCACGAACGAAGATTTGGGGAGGGCTCTACCCACGTTTGTCACAAGCGCGCTGGTGGCTAAAAAGGCCAATACGAGACAGGCACGTCTGGCTGCAAAAGGCACAGCAGAAAGACTCCTTAGGTGGTAAATTCTGCAAGGCACGATTCTTTCTGCGTTGTCTTTTCTCCTCAAGGGTGATCCTGCTGCGTTCTCAAAGGCATCAGCAGCGTTATAGATGCTGTGTCTCCAGACCTCCCAGTTGGAGGCCAGAGTAGACCAGTTGTGATGATCAATATGGCCAAGGCTGAGATGTTGTTTCAGGGAGTCCTTGTATCTTTTCTTTGGGGCTCCTCTCTTGGAGTGGGATAAAGAGCAGCCTTTCCCCTCAAAAGCTCCTCCACAGATGGTACCAGCTTCTCCGATGAAATCTGAGGAGAGCAATCCTAAACATCCACTGGTCAGATTATGTGACCGATACGTCTGTTCTAGAACAGGCAGCAGTCACAAGTATTGAGGCCATGATGCTGAGAACACAGCTGTGCTGGGCAGGGCATGTCTCCAGGATGAAGGACCAACCACCCCCTCCCTCAATCATGGCCAGAAGATTTGGGAAAGGTCTCTACCCATGTTTGTTACAAGCGTGCTGGTGATACAGGGCTTTACAAATGCAGGTAAGGCCTTCGAGCCTGCACAATGGATTTTTTAGGTGAGACATGGTGTGTGCTGAACTGAACCCACCCTTTAATCCTAAGGTTCATCTGCCGGGGCCGAGCGAGCTTGGACGGTGGCAGTGAGGTCCTCAGGACGTAGTTTTGTTTCGAGTGACCTTCTCTTAGAGGGATGGTCTTACAGGGCTGAACGAGCTCCATCTGCCCGGGTTTAGAGTTGTCCTTCTCTTACCCCCTCCCTAAGATCTTGTTTTATGGTGAACCTGCCACCGGCTGCCGCAAGAGAGGAGTCCCAAAGAGGAGATAAAAGGACTCCCTGAAACATCTCAGCCTTGGCCATATCGATCATCAGAACTGGTCTACTCTGGCCTCCAACTGGGAGGTCTGGAGACACAGCATCTATAACACTGCTGATGCTTTTGAGAAAGCACACAGGGTCACCCTTGAGGAGAAAAGACAACACAGAAAGAATCGTGTCTGGCAGAATTTACCACCTAAGGAGTCTTTCTGCTGTGCCTTTTGCAGCCAGATGTGTCTATCTCATATTGGCCTTTTTAGCCACCAGCGTGCTTGTAACAAATGTGGGTAGAGCCCTCCCCAAATCTTCGTTCTCAAAGCCGAGCCAGGCCGTGGGCAGGACAGGGCGTGAAGGAAAAGAGGGGCCAAAGGCGGCCCAGGTGACTTGGCCGAAAACAAAAATGAACCCCGGAGCTCTTCTCTTCATTCACACCCTCCCTGAGTCAGGGCTACAGTAAAGTGCCATCCCCAGAAGAAAAAAAAAACTCACCTCCCCCTGCAGTCTTCTGAAGCCATTAGCTTGGAATGTGGGGCTATCAGCCGGTCCTTTTGTGTGTGTGGCTCACTCTGGCCATCTCCTCCCCCCTCCCTCAACACCTTTCTTTCACAGTGCTAAAGGGAAAAAATTCCAAGCAGGTTTGTTTTTTTTTTCCTTGAAAACAAGAAAACCTATGACACTGACCGAAGTTGAAGTTGTTCCTATTGTGTGGGCCAGTGGAATTCCAGGAAAATCGAATAACCCCTAAGCCAGGAGCTATATCAGTAAGGCAAAACCAGTATTCTTTGAAATTAGAAAGCTAAGTTGGATTGGTTTCAATAACAGACATATTTGCTAAGCATGGTTTGCTTGCAGAATGTGAATCCAAGTACCCATAAAGAAAGCAAATGGTAAAGATCATTGATTAGTGCAGGACCTTAGAGAACCCTCTTAAATGATAACCTAGAGCACTTAACAGTATTAAACAATGCCTTTTTCTGCATCCCCTTGATCAAGGAAAGTCAAGAAATCTTTGCTTTTGAAAGAGAAAATCCAGAAACAGGGAAGGAAGAGAAGAAGCCACCTGTCTCCTCCCTGAGCCACAAACAGGTCATGAAATGCCTTCCTGGGAGTGGCAGGATGGTGTCGACTCTAGATTGCTCACCATGGACTTGTGGTAACACCATTATATGGACTTTTAAAAACAGCCCTATAAGAATTTCCTCACCTGAGCAGATGGTGGTGCAAGAGCAGCCTTTAAGCAGCCAAAGCACCCCCTGATGAGAGCCCCAGCTCTGGGTCTGCCACATTTCTCAAAACCTCTTGAACTGTTTATCTATGAGACAGAATGCTGCTCTGGGAGTGTTTGCACAGTTTCTAGCAGATCAGCAGTGAGCCTATTCCAGCCAAAACCCCTGACTGGGAACTGTACCCAATGGAAGCAGCTTTGTTCAGGAGGGAAAACGAGTGACAGGCTGAGCAGTGACCACCACCAAGGGAACTGAATCGCAGCCTTACCAACGACTGTCTCTGCTCAGAAAGCAGAATTAACTGCTCTCAGTCCTGGATTTAAGGAAACAGAGTAAACATTTGGCATTGAAAACTTTCCCTGAAACTCAAAACCCCTGATGGATCAAGACTGTGACCATCACTTGGACCAAGGGACATTGGAATTGCAACAACCAGGTCTATGCTGGATCCTTGGGTTGTGACTCTGTATTTTTCTACTCCGATACTTTCCTTCATTTCCCTTGTAAATTTTCTTAAATGTTCCTTTTATGCTTTTTTATTACTAGAGATAAGAACCAAAATGGCTCCAAACCTGCTTTACAGGGCAACCAAACTGTTCTAAAATAAACCCTACACATATATATTTATGAACAGCCATCATTTACTGTCCTTTCACTCTAACCTGCCCCAAGGAATCCATAAATGAGAACCTGGGTCACCCTCACCTTCAGGACGGGTCAGAACAGATGCCAGACATGGGGGAAGCTTCTGGCAGCTGCTCACAGAACCCACCCCTGGAGTCCCCCCCTGCTACCAAAACCCAATACACTGCCCAGCATGGATCACTGGGAACACGGATCACTAGGGCTGTGCCCAACATGGATCACCCAGAACGTGGGTCACCAGGTCTCTTCCTAACAAGGGTCCTCCGGTGGGTGATGGAGTTGGAGCTCTTCCCATGCTCCCCACAGGTGTAGGGCCTGGTGGGTGATGAAGGTGCAGCTGTTGTTCCACACGCCCCACACTTTTAGGACTGTTCCCCGATGTGGATCTGCTGGTGGCGGATCAGGTTGGAGCTGACGTTGAAGCTCTTCCCACACTCCAAGCACTTGTAGGGCCGTTCCCCCGTGTGGATCTGCTGGTGGCGAATCAGGTGGGAGCTCTTGCTGAAGCTTTTCCCGCATTCCAAGCACTTGTAGGGCCGTTCTCCAGTGTGGATCTTTTGGTGGCAGGTCAGGCTGGAGCTCTGGCTGAAGCTTTTCCCACATTCCCCACATGTGTAGGGCCTTTCCCCAGTGTGGACACGCTGGTGGGTGATGAGGTTGGAGCTCTGGCTGAAGCTCTTCCCACACTCCCCACATGTGTAGGGCTGTTCCCCTGTGTGCAGGTGCTGGTGGGTGAGGAGGGCAGTGCTCTTGCTGAAGCTCTTCCCACATTCCAAGCACTTGTAGGGCCGTTCCCCAGTGTGGATCTTCTGGTGGCAGATCAGGTCAGAGTTCCGGCTGAAGCTTCTCCCACATTCCCCACACGTGTAGGGCCGTTCCCCACTGTGGAAATTCTGATGGGTAATGAGGTGGGAGCTGTGCCTGAAGCTCTTCCCACATTCCCCACACGTGTAGGGCCGTTCCCCAGTGTGGATGCGCTGGTGGGTGAGGAGGTGGGAGTTCCATCTGAAGCTCTTCCCGCATTCCAAGCACTTGTAGGGCTTTTCCTGAGTGTGAAACTGCTCAGGGACCACCAGGTCAGAGCTCTGGCTCAAGCTCTGGTTGCCTTCCCAGCACAGGGTGAGTCTTTCCTCCTCAGAGCACCCTGGGCTGGCTTTGGAGTCCCTCCTCCTGAGGAATGTCCGGGACTTTTCCTCCCTGGTGCCTTCCTGCACCGTGGAGCCCTTCAAAACGGCCTCTCCCACCAGGTTCTGCCGGGGGGATTTGTCCTCCGTGCTCTCCGTCCTCAGCTCAGGGCCTGGGGCAGGAAAGAAGAAGGACAAGGAGGGGATTTGCCTCCAAGCCAGAGGGAAGACCAAGGAGATCCCCCCAAATCCATCCCTGGCAGGATGGCGGCGTCAGCGGGGTTGTCCTGCAGCCTGGGGTGATGCTCAGCTGGAAGATGTAGGAAAGACAGGGGCAAAGGGGCACTGACTTCCTCCTTACCTGCATGGGTGTTCCACAGCATCTTCCTCTTCCTTGTATCCTCCTCCTCCATCTGGCCAAGGAAGGAGAAATCCTGTTTTGAGGAGCAAAAACAAGGTGGGAGCACATTGGGTTGGGGGTTCCTCCAGTCCAAGTCCATATCTAAAAGCCAAGCATCTTGCGACTGTAAAAACCTCCAAAATACAAATATTCAGCCCCAAAAAACCCTCCCAGGAGATCCCCCTCTCTGGTCTCTCCATTTTGGGGTTCTAGGGGTCCTCCTGGCCAGGCTGCTGGGGGTCCCACATGTATTGGGGGTTCCCCCTCTCTGGGGTCACCACCCTCTCCAAGCTGCCAGGGGGTCCTGGGAATCCCAAGCCTCTGTGCCTCTGTGGTTCCCCCACTTTGTGGTTCTGGGATTGCCCCCTCTCCAGGGTCCCACTTAGGAATGCCAAGGGTTTCAGAGGTCCCAGGGGTCCCTTCTCCAGGGTGTGCTGGTTTAAAGGTAAACCGGCAGGAGAAATGAACTCAACTCAAAAGAGATTATAAGTCAGAGTTACAATTTAATAAAAATAATACAATAAATACAATTATATGGACAAACAATTGGTTTTAACCCACAAAACTCAGATGTATAACCCAGCACCCTGGGGCACGAACAGAATAGTGTTTGTTGGCCTCCACCCTGAGTCCAAAGTAAAAGGAGAGGGAAGACCTGTTGGTGAGAGTGCTGGTCGCAGTCTGGTCGAGGGTGGTGATGATCACAGTCTGGCAGAAAGTGGTGGTCACAGTCTGCTCGAGGTTCTGGTCCTCCTCTGAATCGGACAAACGGGCCCAGAAGTCCCAAGACCCCAAGATTATACAGGCTCAGGTTCGAGTGGGATTGCCCAGTACCTTCCCCAGGGCGGGGAGTTCCACAATGGGTGATGTGAGTCGTGAGATATTTTTGGAATCCTTGGTGGCACATTAGCAGCCATGACCCCTCAGGCTGGGTGTGGAGGTGCTAATGAGTCCCTGGAGGGGAGTTAACATCACCCATAACTACAGCCTGAGGGGTCAGGTGTGCTCTGAGCAGCTGCTGCAAACGACCCATAGTTAACAGTTCCTGGGAAATGACACGGAGGGTGTAGAACACACAGTTTGGGACACACCCACACAGTGATGAAACTGGCCCCGGCTGCTCTAACCAGGACACAGGGGTCCCACGGGTCCCCCCTCTCCCGAGTTCCCTCTCTCCGGGCTGCTGGGGGCCCGGGAATCCTGGGAATGCCCCCTCTCCGGGCACCCATTTCATTGTCCCAGAACTGCCCCCCCCTCTGTCGGGGGTCCCCCAGCTCCGGTATCACCCCTCTCCGTTCTCCCCACTCCGGGGGTCCCGGGGGTCCCACCTACCCCCGGCTTTCCCGGGGGGTCCCCAAAACCGGTGTGTGGGTTTTGGGGTAGCGGGCCGACAATGGAGGTGGCAGTTCCTGACCAAGGGAAGACCAAACCCCACCCAGGGGGGACCCCGCATCCCCCCGCCCACCGCCGGGGCTCTGCCGGGAACCGCCACTGGGACCCCCCCAAAAAAGCACCTCCTGGGGACCCCCAAAATCTTCCCAAAGGGCATTTCTGGCTCAGCTTTGGAGTCCTCCAGGCTTCAATATCGCACCAGCCCTCGACAAAAAGAAAAAAAAACCAAACCCAGAGACCCCTCAAGATATTTGGGGCGAGCTCCCCCTCCCGGCTCACCTGCGGGATGCGGGGGGAGCGATGCTCCCGGGGAAGCTCCAACCTCCCGGCCTTTCCTTCTGTTCTGGCTGCTCTTCCTGCTCCAGCTCCTCCCCATCCCGCCCTTTCCTGCCCCTCCGCTTCCTCCCGCTCCTGCCCTTCCCTAATTCCAGCCCCTTCCCCTCCTCCTCCTCCACGGACACGAAGTGGGGGAGCCCCGGGCCGGGCTCCGACCCCACCACCAACAGGTAACGCAGGGAGGGGGGAACTGGGGGGACACGGGGGTTTGGGGGGGCTGGGGAGTCCCAGAGTCAAGGCAGGGGGAGGCTGGGGGGGTGTGGAGAGGTGGGATAGGCGAGAAAGGGAGTGTAGGGAGGTGTTGATGCAGGATAAGGGGGTGCAGGGGGAGTCTGGAGCTGGGGAAGAGGGTGCAGGGGGGTCCCAGTGTCTGGGAATGGGGGTCCAGGGGGTTCCCCAGGTCAGCGAAAGGCGGGGCTAGAGGTGGGGAGGGGCAGGGTGGGGGGTCCAGGGGGTCCCTGTGCCCAGGAAAAGGGGCATCCAGGGACCTCCAGTGTCAGGAAAAGGTGGTTCAGTGGGTGGGGAGACATGGGATGTCCGGGAAGGGGGTTCAGGGGATCCCTGATGTTGAGGAAAGGAGGAGTTGGGGACTGGGAGAGGTCGGAATTGGGGGTGCAGTGGGTGCCAGAGTCTGTGGTCTACGGGAGGTAGGATGGCCAGGAGAGGGGGTGTCCCCGTGTCGGGAGTGGTCCCAGACCCACCCCAGGGGACCTGAAGGAAGAAGGGACACCCTCCTGCAGGTGGGATTTCCATCTAATATGGGACCTGCACAAGCTGATTATATCACCCCCAACTGAGGGTTATAACCCCCCTTCAGCCATCACTGCAGCCAACCCCCGAAAATGAGGGGAGAACCCCCAAGGGCTGTTTATAACCCCTAAAACTTGGTGGAAAGCAGCAGGATCCTCTCAGAAATGGGGTCATGTAACCCTCCCAAGATGAGGGGGGGGTCACCTCAGCCCCCCAAAATGAGCGGTAAACCCCCCCAAAGCTGTTGATAATCCTCCAAATTGGCAGAAAGCACCAGGATCCTCCCCAAAACAGGCTCCCAGTGTCCCTCCCTGCAGCACCCCATTCCAAGTGCTGGAGCCACACATCCCCTCCCTCACAGTCCCCTCCTCAGGACTGGGGAGTACCACAAAACCTCCCTCAGGATTGGGGGTAGCCCAATACCCCCTCAGGAATGGCAGATACCCAAAAATCACTTCAGGAATGGGGGATACCCCAAAATGCCCTCAGAAATGGGATCCCCCCCCGGCCTCATCATCCCCAACCTTCAGCTCTCTCATTCCAGACCCCATCCCATCCATCCCACCCCTCCCCCAGGCATGAAGATCCCCTTCCCAAGAACAATTTCCCGCATCTCACCTCTTCCAAACCTCATCCCACTCCTTCAGGAACCAATCCCACCCCTCCCAAGACACTTCCCACCCCATTCTAACCCTCCCAGTCCCCATCCCACCCCTCTTTGGGTTTTGAGGGGGCTGTGGGATCAAGTAATTTTGGGGTGGGATTGAGCCATTTTCAGTGGGATTGAGTAGTTTTGAGGTGATGGATTTATCCCTCTTGGCTCTTGGAGTGAAAAGCAATGGAGAAAATTCTCCCAAATCTGCCCAGAACCCCCAAATCTTCCTGAATATCCCCTGAACTCCAAATTCACCCCCAAATTCCAGTAAAATGATGGGACTTTAGATGCTTTGTTGTATTTTATTTTTACCCTAATTTCAGGTGTTTTGAAGGAATGAAGATGGATCAAATAAAAATCAAGGTGAAAATAAAAGGCTTTACATGTTGGTGTTGTATGAGTATCTGTGAGGTTGGGTTTTGGTGGGTGGAAGAGCCTTTTTTGGGGTGGGGGTTCTACCCCATTGTCTCCAAAATCTTGGACACAGGCTTTAGGGCTGCTGGGGCTGGCTGTGGGGTACGGCTGGTCCACCATACAACAACCCCACGCAGTGCTACAGGCTGGGCACAGAGGGGCTGGAGAGCAGCCAGGCAGAGAGGGACCTGGGAGTTTGGATGGACAGGGAGCTGAACAGGAGCCAGAGTGTGCCCAGGTGGCCAAGAAGGCCAACGGATCCTGGCCTGGCTCAGGAACAGTGTGGCCAACAGGTCCAAGGAAGTGATTCTTGCCCTGGACTCAGCACTGGTGAGGCCACCCCTGGAGTGCTGTGTCCAGTTCTGGGCCCTCAGCTCAGGAAGGACATTGAGGGGCTGGAGCAGGTCCAGAGGAGAGCAACGAGGCTGGGGAAGGGACTGGAGCACAGTTCCTGTGAGGAGAGGCTGAGGGAGCTGGGGCTGTTCAGCCTGGAGAAGAGGAGGCTCAGGGGAGACCTCCTCACTCTCTGCAACTCCCTGACAGGGGGGGGGGGCGCGGGGGGGGGGTTGGTCTCTTCTCCCAGACAGCGATCAGTAAGACAAGAGGGCTCGGTCTTAAACTGTGCCAGGGGAGGTTTAGGTTGGAGATTAGGAAGAATTTCTTTCCAGAGAGGATAATCAGCCATTGGAATGGGCTGCCCAGGGAAGTGGTGGATTCTCCGTCCCTGGAGGTTTTTAAGATGAGACTGGATGTGGCACTTAGTGCCACAGTCTAGTAACGACGGCGGTAGTTGACCAAGGGTTGGACTTGATGATCTCAGAGGTCCCTTCCACCCCGGCCGATTCCATGATTCCATGATTCCACGGTTCCACGGTTCCCCAGCGTCCCTGGGGATCCCCCCGGGCCCCTTCCCGCCGCGGGGGCGGGGCCCGTCCGACAGGCCCCGCCCACGGTAACGCGCGCACCAATGGCAGGGCCGGGCGGTGTTGACGGGGCGGGGCGTCGCCGCCGCCACGCGCGAATCCTCTCAGACCCCCCCGTCCCCAGCGCCGGGGCGGCCGCGACTCTCGGCCACTCTCGGCCACTGTCGGCGACTGTCGGCGACTGAGCGGGCCCGGCCCGGCCCGGGCACAGCGCAGGGCGGCGTTCCCTCGGCCCTGCTCTTGCCCCTTCTTTTTTTTCCCTACGGATTGTTGTTTTTTTTGTTTTGCTGCCGTCCTGCGTTTCCAAAAAACGACGAGCTCTCCCCTGAGCTGCGGGAGCCGCGGCACGACACCGGCACGGGGTAAGGGACGGCGGCGGGGAGCGGCCGGGGGCTGGGGAGGGCGGCGGGACGGGCCCGCCCGCCGCTGCGGAGGGTTGCGGCGAGCGAGCACTCGGGGGATGCCCCCCCTCCTTACTGCGGGCGCGGGAGCTGGCCGGGGCTGGGTGCTGACGCTGGGGACCGGGCACCTGAGCAAACTGCCCGGAGCCTTCGTTTTGGCGGAAAACCCCTGTCCTGGTCCGGGGGGACAAAAAAAAAAAAAGCCCGTTTCCTGGAAGACAGAGAGCTGTCTCTGCTCCCCCCAACGGCCGCGCCGCCCGCGCGGGGGGTTCCGCATCGTTCTCGCCGCCAAACCCCCGCGACAGCCCGGCCAGCGGCCCCCGCTGCCGTCCGGGAGCTCGCTCTCTCGTGGCCCAAAATCCACCACGGGACTCCGCTTTTGCAGCCCGGCACCGGAGCCGGCGCCGCATCCCCTGCCCGGCATTCCCCAAAGCCTGGAGCTGCCGGTTGGCTCCAAGTGACGCTGTGCTTGGCGTGGGTCCCTGCGCCCCCCCACACCCGGGTTGGTTTGGGGTACCAGGGGAAAGGAGAAGCATAAACAGCATCAAACCGAGGGAGGCAGGTTGTGGGGATGGGACAGACCAGATGAAGACTTTAAGGTCTTTGGCCGAGGTGTTAAGACCCTGAAAGTTTGCTCTGCTCACGACAGGTGGGAGAAACGACCTCTCTTGGTGGGATGGCAGGGCCGGATTTTGGTTGGGTGTGGGGAGGGTTTGTTAGTTTTTCAGCCAAAAGCTTGCTGGGCAGCACTAGCCCACTGGGGTTTGGGTGGCACTGGGATCACAATGGTTTGAGGGAATTTCCCTGAGGGCCAGGGCTGCTAAAGTACCCCCAGGGAAGATGTTGCAGCTCCCATGCCCAGCACTCCAGGGATGGGTCTTGCCCAGAGACACCAGGAGCACTCAGACCTGGCCCTGCCCAGGTGCCAGAGAGCGACTGTGCCTCAGGGAACCTCAACTCTCTCCCTCTTGTTCTTGCAGGATCTGTCCCATCCATTCCCTCCCCTTCACATGCAGCCGGTGACGTGCCAAGGCATGGTGTGCTCCAGCCCTGTGCTGAGAGCTCAGGGGCAATCGAGCTCCACCAAGGAAGACAGGCCTGGCAGCGAGCCAGACCTCACATGGCTGGTTAACCTCACAGGCGCCCACATCGGCTTGCCCCCGATATCCGAGGACCCCGAGGACCGCTGCACCATCTGGGAAAATCTGGTGAGTCTGGTGGACTTTCAGTCCCCAGGCTTTCCCCTGACTGCCGAGGAGCTGTGCGAGTACATCGACATTCCCCGCACGGCCGTCTCCTCCTCCTCCACCTCGATGATCACCACGATGCACCACGGCGTGGCTGAGCCCTCTCAGCTCACGGGGAACATCAACTACAAGACCAACCCTCACGTCAGGCCACCCTACTCCTACGCCACCCTCATCTGCATGGCGATGGAAGCCAGCAAGAAGCCCAAGATCACCCTCTCGGCCATTTGCAAGTGGATCAGTGACAACTTCTGCTACTTCCAACCTGCTGATCCCACCTGGCAGGTAGGAGATTTGCAGCCCTCTTGCCTCGGCCTCTCTCCACACAGGGCTGGGCAGGGCTTTCCACAGCCTCCACCCTGCAAGACAAGGTCCTGCAGGGATGCTGGATCCCACGGGGAGGAGAGTGGCCCTGGCAGCTGGTGGGGAAGGGCTGGAACGGGAAAGAGCTTGGCTGGGCACAAATGCCAGGGCTGCCAGGGTGACAGAGGGAAGGAGCCCTCCTGGGGGAGAGCCCGGGGCCATTCTGGGAGCTGGGAGGTACCCAGTGGGCTCCCAGCCCCTGAGGCTCCTCTTGGTTCTGTGGTGAAGGCCTCTCAGTCCCTACCTTCCCGGAACGCTGGTGGGGTCCCGAGTCCCTCAGGGCTGAGCACACGTGCAAAAAGTCACCACATCGAGTATCCCTGGGTGCTGAGGACCAGGCACAGGAGAGGCATGGAGATGCTGTTTGTTGGACAAGTCACTCCTTGGGGAGTTTCCCAGATGAAGTGCTGCTGCTTTTCCAAGCAGGGCACAGGGCTGGTCTCCTGGCCCCTCAGAGAGGCCAAGGAGGCTCCATTGCTGGGACAAGCTGCTGAGACCTGCACAGGGAAGACCAAGAGGGGTCAAATAGGGCTGCTGTCCCCCGCTAGCACAAGTGTGTCCCTGGCAGGGAGGGGACAGCCCCAGGCTTACCAGCTTTGGGGACAGCCTGAAGCCCTCCCCACAGCAGGTTTTCCCAGCCACTGCCTTCCTCCATCACACAAGGTCACATGAGGGCCACTCTGGCATGTGAAGGTTTCTAGCAGAGGGCAGGGCAAGAGGGCCCTGGGTGGCTCATCCTCCTGCTTGTTTACTGCCAGCCCAAATCTGCAGTGTTCCCATGATCCTGGCTGGCTGTGCTCACCCAGCCAAGGCTGGGCAAACCCACTGCAAGCCCCCCACTCAGGAGTTTCCCACCTTCTCCTCAGGCAGCTGGGTCTCCAGCAGTTCCTGAAGCCCATCACGGGCAAGAGAACCCCTCATGGTCCCTCTTCCTCTTCAGGGCCACCTGGGTTCCCCAGCCTCTCCTGTGCTGGGGGAACTTCATGAGCACTTTGGGAGGAGAAGCTGGCTGCTTTGGCTTGGCTTTGGGGAGACCAATGCTGGGTTATTTACCCAACACCTGAGTTTCCTTTCTGATTATTTGCTGCACTCCAGGCACATTCAGAGGATTTTCTGGAGGGCACATAGCCCGAGATGTCTTGATGTTGCCATTCCTGCTTTCTTTTCCCAAAGGGCCTTGCTGAAAACCTGCTTTTGCACCAGCCTCCCCACACAGGTAGGTCCCTCTCACGCCAGCAGACAAGCATTCAGCCTTGGGTTTTCTTCTCTTTTGGACCCAGAGCTCCATCCGGCACAGCCTCTGCATCAACAAGTGCTTCATCAAGGTGACCCGGGAGAAGAGCGAACCAGGGAGAGGCGCATTTTGGAAGCTCCACTCCCGATATGCCGCCCGGCTCAAGAGCAGGGCCTTCAAAGAGTGGAGGATGTCACCAGTGCAGATCCAGCCAGCCTCCCCTGAAAGAGCCCAGCAAGAGGCATGGCACGTCATCAGCCCAGCTGCCTCAGCCTGCAGCTCCCGTAACAACCTCGAGATCAGCATGGAGCTGCAGCAGCTGCTGAAGGAGTTTGAAGAGTTTGAAAACAGCCAGAACTGGAATGGCCTGGAGAAGGAAGCGGGGCAGCAGCGCAAGCAGCTCATGCCAACGACCAAGGTGTCTCGGCTTCCCAGCTCTGCTTCCGGGACCCAGGAGGAGCGGAATGACCTGACTGAGCTGAAGGGTGACACTGACTGGGAAGCTCTCCTGAACAACCACCTGGACGAAGGAGACCTCTCCATTCTTGGGGATCTGGAGCTCCCGCCTCCCATCCAGCCCGTAACACCACTCCTGGACTGGACGGGACAAGGGCAGCACACGGACGGTCCCCAAGAACAGGAGCAAGTCCTCACCAAACCCAACCACAACAACCCAGGCTTGGATGAAACCCTGGTGGCCACAGCTTTCCTGGAGTGTGCCTGGCACAAGGAAACAACCGAGAACCTCTCCAGCTTCGTCCCCATTGACCAGGGGGCTGAAAACATCCAGGCCTCTTTGCCAGAGAGAGATGTCACAGACTGGAACGTTCTGACCTGCTTCCATTAACACTTCACTGGAGACGGTAGATGGCAGGTGATAGACTAGATTATATTAGATAGAGACTTAGGAGGGGCTTTGGGTGTGGGCCTAGATGTTTACATTGACAAACTTTCTTTTTATTTCTTTCAGTTCTATTCTCATGTTTGGCAGATATGTTGGAGAACTGCACAGATACTTCTACACTTTAACTTTTTTTTCCATGCAAAAGTTATTAATAAATTAAACAAAATAATGAAGACAAAAAAATGGAGAAGAAAACCCCCTTCTGCCTCCTTGTTTCCCTCCAGCACAGCCTGGATCTGCCTGAGCTGCTGCCCTGGAGGCAGGGGAGATCTCCTCAGCCCAGCCCTGCTTCTACACCCAGCCCCAGGACATGGGAACTCTCACCCACTCCCACGATGGCACAGCTATTACCCACGGGGAAACCAAAGCACAAACCAGCACCAGCGTGCCAGTGGTTACACACCACCAGTACAACATCAGGCCAGCTGTGCCTGGTGTCCTGAGCCTTGGGTGCTGCTCCTGACCCTGGGAATAGCCTTCCCTGCCACTGCAGGGAGTTCCTGGGGGCAATGTGGTCCGAATGCCAGGGACAATCCCTCTGCCTGTGCCACGTCCCCACCCAGCCCTACAGATGCTCTGAGAAGCCCAAGAAGCTTCAGAGCCCTTGTGGGCCCAGGGAGGCGAGAGGAGCTGCACAGAAGCTGCAGGAAGAGCTGAGCCTGCACCAAGCCAGTCCTGTCAAGGAGCAGTTGGGCTGTGCCAGGGGAGGGACCAAAGCAGGGCACACTCAGCTGCCAGCCTGGCTGGCACAGGCAGGGCATGGCATGGGGGGGCTGGGGGCAGCAGGTTTGGGGAGGGCAGGTGGGCTCAGGGGTGTGGGCTGGGGGCCAAGCTGGCTGCAGCCAGGCTGTGGGTACCTCTCTGTGCACACAGTTGTGGGGCAGGGCTGCCCCTTGGGGTGAGAAGGTGGGAGAAGGGCACTGGAAGGGCAATCTGGAAAAGGCTGATCTGGCCCCTGCCTGGGGGGTCAAAAAGACCAAACTGAAATCGGGAGTCTGACTTGTAAGGAGAAAACAGTATGCTATAAAGTCAGGTGCCTGGTCAGGATCAGAACTGTCAACAAATTCTTTCTTATAGTTCTGGTTATTAAGTGAATGCCAATCAGAATTTAACTCTCCTTCCAGTGAAAAAGCCTAAGTCATTGTAGTGCAAGATTGATGGGCATCTGCTAGTCCCAAATCCTTAATACCAGAGATTCAGATGTACTTTACAGTGTGTTAGATGTAGAAGAAATCTTCTTTTGTGTACTTGTGGCCAAACAGAATCAAGTTTTCTTTGCCATTGAATGGGAAAATCCAACTACAGGATGGAAGATGCATCTCTCTTGGACGGTTCTCCCACAAGGATTATCCTGGCAAAGGAGCTGGAACAGTGGCATCATGAGTCTTAACCCAGCCACTTTGCTCACAGTCTCTGGAACAGGAGAACTGTATCCTGGCAGTTTGGTAACTATTGAACAAATTTGTTCCAGCAGGCCATACCTCCAAGATGAGCCACTACCTGAGACAGAGATGGAGCTTTGTACTGACATGAACAGTCCAAGCGTCGTATGCTTGGCTAATCTTTTGTTTAAGGAAAGAGGAATACAATCCCAAGAGGCTCAGAGCCACCAGGAGGGAAGCCAGCAGTACTGAGCAGTACCACTGACCACCTACTCAAAATGGACCCCAACTCCAGTCCACCTGTGGACTATTTAGCAAGGGAAGGAGAGACACACCTAGCAAATAGGGGCTGAGTGCTCATTAATAAAAAAGTTATGTAATCAGGAACCAGAGAATGTTGATGCCTTTGTTTGTTAAAATGTTTCAATGGCGTAAAGCTTGGATGAGCAGCGAGCCAGCCTTTTGTGAGAACCACTCACTTTTCTGCTTTGGCAACTGGAATAAAGAAACAGAAATCCTTCGCCGCGGCGTGTGAGTTGGCGCTGCCCACCAAGGAAGGAGCACGCAGCGGGGACAACAGGTGGGGTCCGCAGCAGCTTCCCGTCCGTCCCTCCGCTCCACATCCCGTCCGTCCCCCTGCTCCACATCCCGTCCGTCCCTCAGCTCCACATCCCGTCCGTCCCTCCGCTCCACATCCCGTCCGTCCCTCCGCTCCACATCCCGTCCGTCCCTCCGCTCCACATCCCGTTCGCACCGCGTCGGGAGAAAGGCTGGAGGACGGGCGGCTCTGGGGGCGGCAGCAGCAGCTCAGCGGGGCCCGGAGCTCCCCGGGCAGTACCGGGCCCCCGGGGGCGCAGGGGGGGCAGTCCCGCAGCTCGCTCGCCCCCCGCGCTGGCGGCGGGCACCGGGTGCCCGCTCCTCCCGGCCCTTCCTCCGCCGGCTCCGCCCGCCCGGTGCCGCGAAGGCCGCGGCTGCTCTGTCACCTGCGGGCGCGGGTCCCAGCGCCCCCGAGCCCCTGCCCCTGCCCCTGCCCGCCCGGAGCCGCCGCCCCAGGTCTTGCATCTGGGAGCGGCTCGGCCCAAACGCGGCCGCCCGGGAGAGCCGCCCCAGCGCCACCGCGAATCACAGACAACCCAGGCGCCTCGGCCCGGCCCGGCCCAGGTGGGTGCCCCAGAGCCCTCCGCCCGCTCCCCCCGGCCCGGCCGAGCCCCGCACTGACCGCGGGGCCCTCACGCTCCTCCCGCCGCCGCTCCGGCCCCGCAGCGAGGGCGCCGCGGTCGCCACGGGCGACGTCACGTGACGCGGTGGGGGCGGAGCCACGCTGCTCCTCCCGCGGCCCCGCCCCGTTCGCCCCGCCCCTCTGCGGCCGCGAGCCTATCGCGTCCCTCTCTCAGCCCCCGCCCGCCCCCTCAGCCCCGCCCACCTCTCCCTCAGCCCCGCCCACCTCTCACTCAGCCCCGCCCCTCCCTGAGCCCCGCCCCTCCCTCAGCCCTCCTACCCCCCGTTTGACAAACGGAATTTATTAAATTCAATTATTCAATGCACGCGGCCCCGGCGGCAGCGTCCCGGCCCCGCGGGGATTCCACCCCTGCCCCCCGTGCCAGCCGTGCGAGGAGGCGGGCGGGTGGAGGGGGAGGCTTTCAGTGCGACTCGCGCAGGGAATGAGGGATCGGGGAGCGGGTGGGTCGGGGAAGGTGAGGGTCGGTGGAACATCCCACACCGGGTATTTCCACCGATTGCCCCAAAACCTAAGAAGGAAACACCCCGTAAATTATTCATGCGAGGCCAACAAGCGGTTTTAATCCTGGCTTTGGCTCTTCTGCCTGTTGATTCCAGGTGAATGTTTCCTCCTCTTCTTTGCTGACTGGTGGTAGTCCGTGATCTCCACAAACCGTCTGCGGAGGTTGTAGCCCTGCCGCAGTGATCTACCCTGTTCTCTCCGCCTTTGCCGTGGTTGCTTCTGAGCAGCGCTGGGTGCAGGAGCTCTCTGGCAGCTTCTTTTGGAGGGTTTTGAAGCTGTGCCATCCTGGGGAGCGTGGCCACGTCCCGGAGGAGTAGTTCTCTTCCTTTTCCTCCCTGTTGAGTTGTCGTAGTCGGTGCTGTTGACAAACCAGCTGCCCCACTGCAGGGATCTGCTCCGGGCCTTCTCCGTGGTGCTCTTCCTCTGGCAGCAAGTCCGTGTGGTCCTGTTGGGCAGACCCTGTGGTCCTGCAGAACCCGCCTGCTTGCTGCTGCCCTCACACTCACTCGGGAGGGAATGGGCATGGGAGGGTGTCGGTGAGGAAGCCGCCATTTCTCTCATTTTCAAATCAGAGCATCTGGATAAAAAAAAGAGTGACCTCTGTTTAGGGCATTCCTTGCAGACTCCTCTGGGATTCAGGAATTTTCTTGGAGCAGTTTTTACAACAACTTTACCAAAGTCACCAACGGGAAATTCGACTGGGGTCTTCCCACCAGGTCTGCCCTTGTCAGAGCAAGTCCTATCTCTATACCCTCTATGGCCCCCAGTTCACAGAATCCTAGAAAGGTTTGGTTTGGAAGGGTCCTTCCAAACCCCCTACCATGAGCAGGGACATCTTCTACTACACCAGGTTGCTCCAAGCCATCCTTCCAGGGGTGGGGCAGCCACAGCTTCTCTGGGCAACCTATTTCAGTACCTTACCACCCTGACAGTGAAGGATTTCCTTCTAATATCTAATCTAAATCTTCTCTCTTTCACTTTGAAATTTTTACCTCTTGTCCTACCACTATATTCCCTGAGAAAGTCCTTCCCCATCTTTCCTGGAAGCCCCTTTAAGTCCCCTTCTCTATGTGAGCCAGTTTCAGAGGGTAGAAAGGGAGCAGTTCACATAGGGCAGCAAGCCTAAAGCCCAGCAAGGGAAGAGAAGGACTGGTGTGGGGTAGTTCAGAATTGACAGCACTGAAGGATGCAGGGAGGAATTGTCTCCTATGGCCCTTCTCACACTCAGGAGGGTGAGAACACAAACAGCAAATCCAGGAAAAGGAAACACATTTGAACATGTGACACTGGTTATTACCTGGCATAGAACAGCAAATAGGCTTGCTGCCTGAGAACTGCGTGGATGCCACAGTTATCCACAGACTCATCATCCATCTTGTACCACAGTCCATTGCTGGCCTGCAAAGGAAGGCACCCATCTCTGGAGAGGAACTGCAGGGTTCTGAACCAAGAGCACACCGAAACAAACACAATCCAGCCGCAAAACAAACCTTCTCCCCCAGAACCCCGGCTGCAGGTAACACTAATGGGAAAGTTTGTCTTCCCCAGCACACATTTTTTCCCCTTCAGGAGGGAAGCTGGTCTTTACCTTTGTGTAGCAGAAGAAGTGTCCGTCAAGACAGGTGTCACCGCTGTGCACCACGACGGCGTATAAGGAGTAGAGGAGGGGTTCTCCAGCCATGTCAGACATGTATGGCAGAAGATCCAAGTACTCAGGATACTCCACAAACTACAGAGAGACCAAGTGGGTCAGAAATTATCCTGAACTACCATATTGAAATAGCCTTCAGCACATGATGGTTTGGGTGGCAGGAAACAGTTCTCAGCCAAAGCAGCTCTGTCGGAGCAGAGTCCAGGCTGGTCTTCCCACAGGAACTCTCCTCTCCCCATAAGGGAATGTGAAAAAACCCCAAATCAGCAGCTTCTGGAAGAGTGTACTGCTTTGGGGAACGTCATGCTCCAGGAAGAGCAGGTTGCCCTGCAGTTGCATACACACCGTGCTGATCTTCTTGCCAGTGTGATCAGCAGCCCTTTCCAGACACACCGTGAAGACCTTGGGCACATGATGGACTGTAACTCTCTTAGAGATGGTAACCTCCTTCTTCTCACACCTTGAAACCAAGCAGAGAGCCAAGTGCTGAAATGAACCCCATCTTGCCCCAGCAGGGCCAGGCAAGCTTCTGTGTCTCATATCCTTCCAGTATTTTAAGGCTATTCCGTGCCATAAGGTGATATTAAAAAAAGCTGCACCTCATTATTGTGCATTAAACCTGCGTGAGAACGTGATTCTCTGTGATGACATGCAGCTCCTTCACACTGGAAGTGTTAATATGTCATTAGAAATTATCTTACTTGCTACATTTGAAGCAGTTTCCTCCATCCAGCTCCTTGGGTGTCGCAAAGTCCTCCAGAGCTGCAGTGAGGGATGAGATTTCCTGGAGGAGGGAGAAAGGAGCCGCTGAGCTGTGGGAAATGCCCTCACCCAAACAATTCTGAGGAGTCAACATGAAAATCCAGGCAACCAATGCTGAGGAGACCCACCACGACCCCACGGGAAGTGTCCAGAAGGAGGCAGAAAGAGGGTGTGGTGATGGACATTTCCCTCATGTCCCCGGGGTTCCTGGGGCCATCCAGAGCTTTCTCTCTGTGCCACCACTCAACTCAGCTACTAATGGTGTGCAGGGTCATCAGTAGTGAAAACTGATTCAACCCATCAGCCTGGGAACCAGATGGGTGTGAAGGAGGGCAAAGGCAAGGAGGAGGAGAGTATGTCAAGGGCTCAGAGGGGATAATAATGCTACTTGTGCAGCTTAAAGCCAGCACCATGTGGAAACCAGTGCCATGGCCTCTGCAAAAGGATGTCCGTTCCCCTTCCCATCCACCACAAAACTCCCTTGAGCTCACAGGATCCACTTTTAAGACAAATGGTTCCGTTCTGGAAAGCTACAGGGACCTTGGAACCCCTTGAAGCACAACTGCAAGCCCTCTTACTTTGATATCCAAAAGGATATGCAGGAAGGCCTTGTAGGAATCAGAAACTGCTTTGCACCTCAAGCATGTGACTGGAAGGAAAATCAAAATGCTAAGTGAAGAAGAAAGTTAATTGACAGTGACAGTTTATGCTCTTGGTACCCACTATGCCAGTCACAGGACCATGCTGTTTATCAGATGGAAGGGCAAAAACAACGCCAAGGGGAGCAATAGTTGTGGAAATGTACCTCTGGATTTCAGCAGGCCCCCAAATATTTGATGAACAATGGTAGTTGTTTGAAAAGAAACGTCCAAGCTGGAAATAAATTGCAAGGAAGAGAGTTTATGGGGTTGGATGCCCTATATATATATATGGAATATATATATATATGGATATATAGGGATGGGAGCCCATCAAGGAGTCCAACAGGCTTGGGAACATTGAAGGGGTTATTTACTTATGCTTACTTGCTGCTTCCACTCAGACAGGCTCTCTGCATGGCCTTGAGAGCACAGCATAAGAACTCAAAGGCATCTCCGGCCGTGTCAGGCTCAAATTCTTCTCCTATGACTAAGAAAGAAGTTAATGGTTCTCCCCTGCAAGAAGGGGATAGGACCTGTTGAAGTGCCTGAAATGTCTTACGTTTGAGGTCCTTGATGACAGCCCTAGGCCAGATGGCACTGGCTGAGGAACGCAGGACCTTCCTCACATGTGCTTCCATGATGCACATCATGCAGAAGCCTTGCTGAAAACCTGGAGAGGAAGGGAGGGAAGTTCCTGGGGTTAGCAAATCACACCCAGCAGTAGGAAACCTAATGGAGATCTTAAAGTTCTAGGAACAGTCTTCGCTCCTCCTGTCCCAAGGTGCCAATGTCCCAACGAGCCCTGGACATTTTAGTGCACAGAAGATGTTCTTCAGAGGGAGGCTAAACTGGCACAAGTTTTCAGTGCAATGAGCCAAGAGGGTTTAACTTGCAGGGACAGAGACACGGGGCTGGAAAGAGGTGCCCTCCTGAAGATGGACACACCTCAATAGGACAAGCGTCTTCTAGCTCGTGTTCAAAGGACACAAGCTTGTGGGGCTGCCAAAGAAGGGTTGCTCTTCTCCTAAATGCAATTCCAGGTTCTGGGGATCCTTGGGATGTGCTCAAGAGATTTACAAGGAGCTGTTCCTAAAAGTACTCACACAACCTGCTGTGCTCACGAGAGAGCAGGTAGTTGGCCAGAGGGGGGGTGTATGTCAGGCACTGCAGGATGACATTGATGTAGCAGGTACTGCCCAGGTTGCGGAGTCCCGGCCCAGGTCTCTGTCTTTGCTGCCAGTCCATGCAAATCTCCTCTGGGGCAAGGGGAATCCCTTGTGCCGGAGTCATTCCCTTGGCAATGGCTGCAAGGAAATTACATTTGAAGAGATTTGACAGTACTGTTGCTTGAAAGTATATTCAGATCTTGAGTTTTCTATGGGAGCACCGAGGACAACAGCTCTAACCTCAACCCAGAAACACTGGGAAAGTCTAACACCCCACTAACATCTGCTGGCAGGGAAACAGTTTTGGAAAACAGTCTGTTCCACTGCTTAGTCTGCCAAAAGTCCAACAAAGCCACACTCTGATTTCTGGCCCTCAGGCTACCTCCTTTTCCCTCTAGAGCCTTGGATTATCAGGCCAAGTCTTCCCTTTTCCTGACTGTAATGTGAGGAAGGCAAGGAAGCACCGAGCAGAGACCCTGTTGTGCATGACAGCTCTTTCTGTGAGCAATGTCCTCTTTCAAAGTCTTGTGAACAGTGGCAGAATAACCAAATGCATTTTCTTGTGTCTAACCAAGACCACCTGTGTCAGTCTGGCTGCTCTCAGGAAGTACCCAAGATTTCACTCTGGGTTGTCAGCCCACTGACACTCAGGGATGAAGCACCAGCCACGTTGTCTGTGGGCATTCACAAAGTTCAAGCCTGATGGTAAAGCTGATACTCACAGGACTTGTTGCCTGTTGTGAGTGTTGCTCCTCTCACAAACAGATGGAAGAGCTCTGGATAACAAAGGATGTCAGATCCTCCTTCCAGAAAGATCAGATCAGCACTAATCCCATCACCTGTTGGGAAAGAACATAATTGTAGCTCAACAATTAAAAAACCCCAAATGTGACCCACAGAACAGCTTCAGCTGTAAAAAGGGTTTCATTGGTGCTTGTAGCTGCTGCCAAAGACAAAGAATGCTTGGAAAAATGCAGGCACACAAGCAGCAAAGAAAGGAGCTGGGTTATCTTGAAGGCCAGCTCAGTCCAACTGGCTTTTGCTGGCCTGCTTCTCAGGATACCAGGCATTGGGCAGGTGAAGTCCGAATTGCTGGACAGGTGCCACATCTCTGCCCCTTTGTGACGTGAGGCTGCAAGGGGCCATGTCACCTTGTGTCCACAGAACCCTGTGGCTGCCACAGCCTGGGCACCTCTCACACTTGGAAGTCACTGGACCTCCCCTGGCAAAGGTCTGTTCATCCATCAGCAGAGCTCCTGGCTCTCCCAGGAGCTGCAGCAGCTGGAGGAGTTGGAGGCTGCTGAGGGCTGTGAGCCTGGTCACTGCTTTGGTTGGCACACTCAGTGTTCTGGGGGCTTCTGTTTCATTCTTCCCAGGTACTGGAATGTGTCCTTGAGACTTGTGTCCAAATCACCTGGGCTCTTACAGTTCATTTCCAATGTATTTTCTCTGCCCTCAGGGTCGGCTTCAGGCTGACCCTGAACTAGCAGTACCAAAGGAACACCTTCAGCAACTGTGCTGGGTGCCAGGCCCCCACCCAGCTGCTCTCTCACCCTGGCTTGCTCATCTCACTAAAAAAACTCCAGGATTCTTTGGAAGCCACCTGTCAGGAGAGCGTGTTGGAATCCAAAGCCTCATTTTAGGGTGCAAACTCCTCACTGAGGGCTCAAAGCCTTATGTCCTTCATGTCCAAAACCTCATTTGGAAGGTGCAAAAACTGATTTCTAGGGTGTAAAATCCCATTTTAAGGCCATACCTTTAGTATCCATATATTTTAGTAACCATAGTCCTTTCTCAGGACATAACAGTTTCATTGTTAGGGCCCAAGAACTCCTGGTTTTAAGTCCAAACCCTCCTTGTTTAGGCACAAACCCAAGACTCATCTGAAGGGCTCAGAGTGTCATTTTGAAGGCCACAAGTCCTGTTTGGAAGGTCCAAAGCTTCATCTGTAGGGTCCAAAGACTCATTTGTGGAGTCCAAAGCCTTCCTTAGAGAGCCCAAAGCATCGGTCATTCTTGGACCCAAACCCAAAGAATGGCCAACCTCAAAGGATGCTTCATTACCACAAACTGTGTTTGCCCCCTGCAAAGCTCTGGAGGCTTAAAAGAAGGTTTTGAACCTGCCAGTTTGCAAACTAAGCCCTAAAGAGGAAGTTTTGGTCCCAGAGAGAGTCTGTGGAAGCTAAAAGGGGAGTTTGGGCCCAAGAATGACCCTTTGGACTCTCTAAAAAAAGGCTTAGGACTCTATAAATGAACCTTTACCCTACAAATGAAACTTTGGACCTTACAAATCAGGTACTACAGGTAATAAAGGTAATATAAGGTGGGTTGGAAGACAAGAAATTAGGATTTTGCCCTCAAGTGGAAGCTTTAGGGACAAAATAATTAATAGGTGAGATCCTACAAATGACCCTTTAGATCCTGCAAAGGAGGTGAACCTACTGGTTCCTCTCCCATCCCAGGAAATGAAGCTTTAGGCTGCCCAGGGAAGGTAAATGCCAGCAACAGCTTTCTGTCCTGGTTCCTTTTGTGTGGAAGCAATCCCTGGACATGTTCAATTTTGGACCTCAGCTCCTAATTTCTGAGGTGGTTTCCTGAAAGTGGAACGGGATCTTTTGAGGTGGGTTTCCTGCTTTCTGAGGAGAGCAAAGGGAACTGCAAGCCAGTGCTCCATAGCCAAGGGGACCTCCCACTTCTCTGGGTGGATGAGGAGGATAGAGGTGCTGTCCCACCTTGTGCAGCAAGAGCTGTTGTTGGACGTAGCCAGCCACTGTGTCCCAGGCAGCCATTTGCTCTGGAAAGCAAAGGAAAAACCAAGTTTCACTCTGTATCTGCTGGGTCTCAACCCTCCAACACCCCTGGGCATTGGCACTGGGCACTGCTGCCCCCAGCACTGCTGACCCCAGCCCCATGTGGAGATACCCTGAGGGTGGCTGCAATCCCCACAACACTGCAGTGGTGGGTCCTGGGGACACTCCTGTGGTGGCTGCAGATCCCTGCACCTCCAGGGGTGATGCTGGGCATCACGAAGGTGGGCTCTGCCCCCTCCCACAAGTCCATCTTGGTCTGCCTCACACCGGTGGGTTAATCCTCAGCGGCAACAGCCACGACAAGACATCCTGCAGCCCTTAAAACCCGAAGCTCCCCGTTTCAATTGGGAGGTAGAAATGCCACAGCTTGCCCAAAAAGCTGTTGAAGCTGAGCCACCTGCAGCCAGACTGCCTGGGCTGACACAGGGGACACCCACACTGTCACAGAGGAGGAAGGATGAGCACTCTCACCCTACTCTCAGGACCTACTTTACTCATAAGTGCGTGAGGAAATGGGTCTTGAAGTTTCAGAGAAGGCCAAACTGCAGGTGGAATCCTAAAGATGGGGCTTTGGTCCCTGACAGGGAGGCTTTGCAAACTAAAAAGGAAGGTTTGGGGCCAAAAATGAGCCTTTGGACTGTATAAATAAGGCTTTGGACCTCGGGCCTTAAAAATGATGCTGTGGGCCCTCTAAATCAGTCTTTGAACTTTAAAAGTGTAAGCCTTGACACTTATAAATGAGGTTTTGTAGACTAAAACCAGGATTTTGGACTTTAAATTGGCTATTTGTTCGCCCAGATGTGGGCTTTGGTGATTTAAAATGTATCTTGGTCTCCATACTTTTGAGGATTGCATCATATAACTAGGGTTTGTGCTTGAAAAACTTGGGGTTGAATCTGAAAAATCATCCTCTGGATCTTGAAATTGTGGTTTGGGCTCTACATTTTTTTTAATAGTTTTTTTGTTTGTCATTGAGATTGTTTGTCACAGATTCTGACCCTAAGAATGAGGGGTTTTTTAACTGAAACTTCTCAGCATTATCAACCCTGTTCTCAGCTCAAATCCAAGACACATCCCCCATACAAGCTACTGTGAAGAAATTTAACTTTATCCCAGCCCAAACTGGGACACAGTTTGGTTTCCAATAACCCCTTAGGCCCTTTTAGGAAAGTGATAGGAATCACTTATGGATGAAATTTCTTGTTTTCACGGGTCAAGAGCTGGCAACCCTTGCTCTTTCCTCTACAGATAATATGCAAAAGCCCCACATCAGGGATTTAAGAACACATGCCACATACCCCCCAACCCCACCCTCCCAAATGCAAGAAACAGTCAAACATTGACAATCAGACTCTTCTGAGATGGGAACAAATTATAACTTTATTTATAATAATATATAGTTATTACAATGTGATTACTATAAACTCAATAAAAGCAAACCCATACAATAGGGAGTCTCTTCATGTAGAGAAAACAGGATCTGCAACTTGGCTTTCAGCAAAATCAACCCCAAGACCAAACCCAATAGAATGATCTTAAAAATCACTATTTTTGGAGTTTGAACCCCACGTCCCAGCAGGCCTAAAAATGTAAGTCTGCTTTGGGACAGATACATTAAAATCTAACCCCTCAACAACAAAAATTAAGAACAGCTTTAACAAGATAGAGTCTGAATGCCTCTGTAAACTAATATCCATACAAAAAGTTCACACACTGACACCCCTCAGAAGGAATCCAATGCTTCATACTCATGTAGCTTCTCCTCTGCTGGCAGCTGTGACTGCTCCAGCCAGGACTCTGCTATCACTGATGAGTTCTTCAGGGTGTTAGCATTGGAGTATTCTGGAAACACCACAAATGCAGAAAAAAACATTAGTTAGTTCATAAGAATGGATGTTAATGTGTAATTACGTGGCACTTCAGAGAACTGCTTTACAGATCTAAAAGCCAAATTTTATGTGTAACTTTGAGCTTTTGCCACCTCAACACTCTAACAACACCTTTCAAGAAACCTTCAGGATTGATAACCAGACAAAGGCAGCAAGATTATTCTCACTTTTTTAAATAGCTTGAATGCCAAGAGGAAAATGGTCTCAAAAGTCAGCAAAGGAGTCTCCTAACACAGGAGGTTCTCTCCTGATCTGTCTTAAGTTGCTTTTGCTTCTATTAGGCTACAAAAGCAGTAGATCTTTGGAGAAAAACAAACCTCTGCAAAGTCTCACTTGCATAATCCAGATTAAAGTCTGACTTGCTCATCCTGCAACAAAAAGGCACTTGGCTACAACATGAAAACGTTGTGCCAGTGCTCTGGGCCCACTGCACTGTAACCTCATGTCACAGAACCATGGAACCATAGAATGATGGAATCATGGAATCACTGAACCACAAAGTCATAGAAAAAAATCTCCTGAGTTGAAAGGGACCCATCTGGGTCATCGAAACCAACTCCTGGCCCTGCACAGGACATGCCAACAATCCCACCCTGTCCCTCAAAGCTTTGTCCAAACACTCCTTGAGCTCTGGCAGCCTTGGGGATGTGACCAGTGCCCTGGGGAGCCTGGGCAGTGCCTCACCACCCTCTGGGGGAAGAGCTTTTCCTGATGTCCAACCTAAACCTCCTCTGACACAGCTTCAGGTCCCTCAGGTCCTATCTCTGCTCACGAAAGAGAACACCGACTCTGTGGATTCCCAAATCCTGCACCAAATCCTGTGCTCCATCCCTGGCTGTCGATGTGCTGACAACCTAGAGTAAATTCTGGGCTGTTTCCTGATAGCACTCAGACTTACCCAGGGGATTTCCATTAGACACAGAGCTAAAAATATCTTTTAAAAGTATAGTGCAAACACAAGAGAGGTCGATGATGGGTGGGAACTGGCAGAGGCCATGGCAGTGGGCTCCATGTAGGTGCTAGGGTTGAGCTGGACAAGCACACACCATCCTATCTGCATGCTGATGCACTCTGATCCCTCTTTTGTGCTCCCTCAGTACAATCTGATCCTAGGCTGCTGGGTTGGTTTGTTTTCATCATGAGTGACTCTGCACACCTTTGGTAGCTGAACTGTGTGGTGCCACAGAGGTGCAGCTTTTGATGACCTCAGGAATCCCTGGGAAATAAGGAAACGTTGGAAGTTGTTTCTCCCTGCTGGTGGGAACAGGCACTGGGGTTCTGCTGTCACAGAAGCTGGGGGTGTGCTCCTGGTGGGGTGCAGCTCCCTTGGCTGAGTCTTATGGTTCCTCTCTTGGCCCCTCAATGGGGGGGCTTTGCCTTTCTCCCACCCAGGCTGTGCTGCCAGCTCTTGGGAAATGGGGATACAGAAGGTGGGTGGTTTTACCACAGCACATAAGTTCCCCTCACCCCATCAGGGCAGTTTTCTTGCAGTTACAGGTTTTAAAACAACCCAGTAAAGAAATTTTCCAAGGGCACCTCCCCAGGGAAAGCTCAGGATTGAGCTCTCGTTTCTCTGTGGGTTGTGTCTATCCTCAGCCAGACAACAGTAGCTTTCAGACAAGGAATGGGACTATTCCAGGCAGAAGGGAATAACAGGATCCAAACTCTTGGTTTCTTAAAGGCAATTATGTGGAAAATGTGAAGTTGGAGCCTCCTTGGTCACTTATCCTTTGATTTCTGGGCTCTCCTCTAGTCTGAATCTTGCAACATTTTTTTGTTGAGGTCTGAAAACGAAGGGGGGGAAGCAGATCTTCCTCACCCTCAGCTCATTTTATGACCACCTCAACCCCCTCTCAGAAGCCAAGGCCAATGCTGACACCACTGAACACGTTTAGGTCCTGCCCATTTCCACTCCAGAAGCCAATGGAATTATTTTCCCCTGCTTCTGCAGGTCCTACAGGGGAAAAACAACTTGAGTAGCAAGATGAGCAGGATCAAGTGCAGGGCCACAACCATTTGCTGCTGGGGCAATGCCTCTGTGTGCACACAAAGGCTGCAGTTGACTTAGCTGTTGAAATAAAGTTGAGAATTTTCCAAGGAGATGGTGGTGTAGCAGTGAGGTCAGTGTGAGGGCCGTGTGAAAGGGCAGGAGATGGGTTTGGCTGCTCAGGAAGCCACAGCTCCCTTCCCACAGCTGGGGATGCTGATAGTGGGCTGGGCAGCCCCCTGCTACAGCTGCCCCAGAGCAGTGCCTGGGCTGTTGCAGGAGGAGGCAGAGCAGCAGCAGAGCAAACACTGGAAGATCCACAGGTGAGTCACAGCGTCCACAGGGGTGCCACATCAAGGAAGACACATCTGTGCATGGGAATCTCTTTTTGGATGATTTGTGCTCCTACCTTGTGAATCCAAATCCAGCAGAGGGCTCAGCTGGTGTCAGGTAAGAGCATACTCAGGGAGCCTCTTTGACCCCACGGTTTGTCTGGGTTGGGCTGGGTGTGGGTGCACTGGGACAGGAACAATGCAGAGCCGTGGCTTTTGAACGGGTGAGGACAGAAATGCTACCCAAGAGGAGGAGGCACCGCTGCAATGAGGCCCATGAGTCAGGTTCTGACCCCCCTACAGAGGAGAGCAATGTGAGCAAAAGGGCAGAAATGACATCTCCTTGCTGAGCCTGCTGTCCTCCAAGGACAAGGTGATGGGGTGGGTGCTGTCAGTAGGTGTGAGATTCATCCCTCTCTTCCACCCTCCTAGGGAGGAGCTGTGGAGCTCAGAGGGTCCCAGGGGGTCTGTCAGGGGATGCCAGCTCTGCTGCAAATGATGCTTGCACAGGAAGAAAGGCAGTGTGCAGGTGCATGCCTGCCCATACTCATGCCACTCGGCTCTCCCACTCCAGGCCATGCAAGTCCCTGCCCTGCTCCTGTTCACCCTTGTGGCCCTGATGCCCCCAGCCCAGGCCTGCCCCTCGGAGATGAACAAGGTCAAGGACCTCCTGGAGGTGAACTGCACAGGGAAGGCTCTCAGCACAGTGCCCCCAGACCTGCCTGCAGACACGGGCATCCTGCTGCTCAGTGCCAATCACCTGCTGTCCCTCTCCACCGCCGCCTTCCTGCCCCTCACCCAACTGCAGGACCTCGACCTGTCCTTCAACGGGCTGGTGACTCTGCAGACCGGGGACCTGCTGCCATCCCTGAAGGAGCTGATCCTCTCCCACAACAACCTGGGAACCCTGCCCGACCTGCAGGGCCTGCCTGCGCTGACCCGCCTGGCCGTGGCCAACAACAGCCTGGTGACACTGGCCCCAGGGGCTTTCCGCACCGTGCCACAGCTGCAGGACCTGGACCTGAGAGGCAACCGGCTGAGGACACTGCCCCAGGAGGCCTTTGCAGGGCTGGGGGCACTCAAGGACTTGGACCTCTCAGACAACCTCCTGGAGGAGCTCCCCAGGGAGCTGCTGCAGGATCTGCAAAAGCTGGAGACCCTCTGGCTCTCGGGGAACCTCCTGCGCACCCTGCACACCAACTTCTTCCCCGAGGGGCACGTCTTCATGTACGTGTTCCTCACCGGGAACCCCTGGCACTGCGACTGTGACCTGCGCTACCTGCGGGCCTGGATCCGGCAGAACGACGGCAGCGTTTACCACCCGGAGCGGGGCCTGGAGGAGACCAAGGTGGAGCTGGCCCCCAGGAAGGTGCTGTGCCACAGCCCCACTGAGCACCAGCAGAAGCCTGTCATTGACTTCCAGCCCGACTGCGGCAACACGGGGGATGCAGATGAGGGCGGAGAGGATGACTATAATTATGGGGAAGAAACAGTAGAGAAAACGGCCTTGACCACCTTGCCCCCACATCCACCCATCCCCAAGGAGCACACTACTATGCCCCACGCTGTTACCCAGCCTCCCCTCCCTACCACCAGACCTTCCTTGAGCACCCCTTGTACCTCCACCCTTGCCCCAAGCACTTTGCTTGTGGTGTCCAAAAGCACCAGAGCTCCCAGCACCACCACTCCTGGACCATCCAGTCCTCCCATCATACCCACATGGACCCTCAGCACTGCTGCTCTTACCAGCACCCTGCACAGACCCACCACCCCTGTCTCTGCCACCTCACTGCCTACCCCTATGAGCAGCACCCCTCCCAGCAACAGTGTCCTGCCCCAAACCACCCTTGCTGACAGTACTACCTCTGCCACTCTCATGGCATCCACTGGCACGTTTCTCACCAACTCCACAGCAGTGCCTTTGACTGCCACGCTAGAGGCCTCTTCCACTGTTAGATCTCCATCTCCTCCTTCCATGTCAGCCACCACCATGCTTTCCACTCGTGCCCCAACACCACCAGCTCCCCTGGACACCACACGTGTTACCCAACCCGCCCGTTCCTCCCCAGCTGCACGTCCTCCCCTCTGCCCGTGCTCCATCCCAGGACAGGCAGCGCCGGTGCTGCCTCTGCAGGCAGGTGGGGAGGGTCCACAGTGGGGGCAGTGGCTGCTGAGGCACTGCTGCCTCCTGCACTGGGTGCTCTACCTGGTTTCCTTGGCTCTGCTGGTCCTGACCATGCTGTCTCTAGCAGGCTGGCTGGCTTGGATGTGCCTGGTGGGACAACCCTTCTGGCACCGGTCCCTGCAGACCCAAGAGGTGCAGTATCCGCTGCTGGGGTGGGGGGAGTCAGCAGGAAGCCCCGTGATGCATCTCAGCAGCTTCAAAAGCCCCCTCCAGCGCCCCACGTTCTGCACCATCAAGGAAGTAGAGCTGTGCCCTGAGGTCACCTACTGCACAATTAAAGATCTGGGCATACAGCGCAGTCCTCCTGCAGGTTCCTCCTTCTGCACCAGAAAGGAGCTGTGGGTCCACCACAGTCCTCCTTCAGCCAAGCCTTTCTCCAAGAACCTGATGGTCAGAGACCTCAGCTTCCTGAGGACCCTGTCTGCTTACAGCCTGGACAGAGGTGTCAGTGCCATGGGTCATGTCAGAGTGAAATATGCTGGCAACACCATGTAAATGCTTCTGTATGCTCAGAGAAAGAGATGGAGGGTTGTGGCTCTGCTTCACGTGAACTTGTTTTACATGGGAAAGATCTGCTTGCCCAGAGGGAAGCTATCCAGCTCCTTCCTCTAGTATTCTCCAGCAGCCTGAGGTTTCTAGAGCTAAAATAATGACTTGGGTGTTTGGCAGGGGAAGATAGTGTCCTAAATTGGTCAGTGATAGTTTGGGGCTGCCAATGCCTGGTTTCAGGGTGAGGGAGGGCAAGCAGAGCTTCTGTTGTGCTCTGTGTCCCAGCTGCTTCTGTTCAAATGATGCATGCAAAGATGTGCTATGCTTCTCACTCAGTGCCATGTTCTTAATCACATAATAAATATTCTGTGCTTGAATTTCAAAGGAGTGCTGGTTTTATTTCATTGGACCTGCCACAGTCCTGGAAGGGCACAGTGAATGACAAATTTGCCTTCAGTACTTGGAATAGTGAAGACAGAGGAAAAGTCCATGGAATCATAGAATCATTGAATATCCTGAGTTGGAAGGGACCTTCAAGTATCAAGTCCAACTCTTGGCCCTGCCTGGAACACCCCAACAATCCCACCCTGTGCCTGAGAGCACTGTCCAAACACTCCTTGAGCACTGGGAGTCTTGTGGCCATGACCACTGTCCTGAGGAGCCTCTTCCAGTGCCCAAACACCCTCTGAGGGAAGAACCTTCTCCTAATATCCATCCCAACCTCCTCCGATGCTGCTCCAGCCATTCTCTAGGGTTCTGTCACTGGCCACAGAGAGCAGAGCTCAGTGCCTGCCCCTCCTCCTCTTGTGAGGAAGTTGCAGACCCCAATGAGGTCTCCCCTCAGTGTCTTCCAGTGTCCACCTCTTGCTGAACAAGCCAAATGCTCTCAACTGCTACTCATGCCCTTCCCCTCTAGACCCTTCCCCATCTCTGTGGTCTCCTTTGAATGCTCTCTAATAGCCTTAGATTCTTGTATTTTGGCCTCCAAAACTACACACTTATACCTGGATTCCTGACTTCTGCCCCAAACGTGTGATTCTTCCCTGTAGTGCTGAATCACATGGGAAAAGCCTCCTAGTGGCAGGTAATAAGCTAAGGAAGGTGTTGGTGTCTCTGCATGACCCACCATGGGAGTAGGACCCAAATGGGAGAGTAGGATGGGAGGCTTTGGAGGGCAACGGATGTGACTCGTAAGGGATCACGTTAGGACAAAGCATTCAGGGACTGGCATAACTTTGTGACCAACTGTGCAGATGTCACATAAACATTTTGGGAGGTGTGAAAAAGAGACAGTGGTCATCACTGATGGGGGTCGAATGGCTGGCCCCAGCACTGGTCCACAGATGCAACAGCTGGATCCTCTGGATCACTTTTGCAGCCTGAAATGCTGCTGCAGTTTGAGCTGCCCCAAAAGTGTTATCAAACTGCTGTGGGTCAGCGTGGCCTTCTGCCAGATTAACTACTTGGTCCAGGTAGCACAGGAACACGTGCCTGTGCTTGGCCAGCTGGGATGAGCACTCACCCATGTCAGTGTGTCTGCTGGCCAAGCTCTGGTTGTGCAGGTGAGTCCATGGACATGCACACGCTGTGTTTGTAAGCAGGCACTTGTCTGTCTCTTGGTGGTGTCCTCCAACCACACTGTCCTCTCTATTCCTGTTTCCTGGGATGACACCAAGGTGAGCAGCTCCTGTGCTGTCATGATCTGCAGCAAGAACAAGTCCCCCAATGGTGCCAGTGGGGGACAGACTGGCTGGGGAGCAGAACTGTGGAAAAAGACCTGTGTGTCTCTGTGGACAGAAAGGTGAACAAGGTTCAGCAATCCACCCGGCAGCAAAGGGAGTGAAATGGAACCTGGGCTGGGTTAACAGGGTTAACAGCAGACCAAGGGGAGTGATTATGCCCCTCTGCTCAGCACTTATTAGACTACACCTAAAATACTATTTTGGGGAGCCATGAGAACCTCCCCACCTTCCCCTACATGTCTGAGGTCACCCAATTCTCTCCCCAAAGGTACCACTGGTACCCCAGTACCTCCTAGAACCCACATTACCTCTGCCTCTCCTTGCAAGTCCTCCCTGGAATTCCCTCACTTCTCCACACAGCACTCCAGGTCACTCCAGGAATCCAAAACCACCCAGGAACCCTGAAGCCCCTAGGACCCCCTACTGTACCCTATCTACTCCACCATCAAATCCCCCAAACCCTGGCACCTCCAGGACTCTGTTCCCTCAGGATCCTCCATGCCCTCCAGGATGCCTTTCAATCCTGAGACACATCCCCCCTACCCCACACCAGTGAACACAGGCACCCAGAGCCCCAGTGCCCACCACACACTTCCTGGTCCCCACCACCCATCCAGGACACTCAGGTCATTGGTCTCCTGCTCTCCTCCTGTTTCTTGCAAGAAGCACTTGGATGTCTGGGTTCCCCACCAGAAACAAGCAGATCCAGACAAGCAGTTCAGGAGCCACTTTTATTCAACTTGGGGCTGGGGGGAAACTGGGAGGGTTGAGTATTCCTGGAGACACAGGGTTACAGTATGGGGAATCTTTGTGTTGCACAGGATCGCCACAGTCTAGGTCACGTACCCTGGGGGTGAAGGGTTGATGGAAACTGAGGGAAGAACCCATTCTGGGGGAGGGATCTGGGCACTTTTGTCCCATATTGATGCTACCTGGGGATCCCAGTATGGGGTGCACAGTTTTTAAGCCCTCCTAAGTATTATTTGGAGTTTGAGGTGATCTCACAGGGGTCCTTAAGGCAGTTGGGGCCACGCAAGGCAGTGGGTACAGTGAGGACACAGGCCTGTAGGTCAGTATAGGCATGGGGCAAGGTGCCCCGGGTGATCCAGCGCCGGGCACCCGGCTGGTAGGCGTGGATCAAGTGTGTGTCCTGGTAGGTCTCATGACTGTACCCTCCCAATACAAGTAGTTCCCCTCCCAGCACAGCTGCACCCCCAACTACATGGGCACGGGGCAGGGGGCTGAGGACAACCCAGGTGTTCTGCTTGGGGTTGTAGACCTCAAAGGTCAGCTGGTCCCTGTAGCCAGTGCGCCCAGCCCTCTCACACAGGCCCCCAGCCACATAGAGCTGCCCACCCGCCTGCTCCATGATGTGGCCGGCTCGCTGGCCGTTCATGGGGGCCAGGAACGTGGCAGATGCACCCGGGACGTAGCGCAGCAAGGACGCCTGGCACTGGCACGCTTCGTCACAGCCACCCGACACGTAGAGCGCGCCGTCCAGGGCACACGCCGCGTGCCCACACAGAGCCATCAGCAGGGGCTGGCACCTCCTGGGCAAGGAAAGAGGGAGGGGGGAAGGGTAGGTTAGGCAGGGCTGTCCCACAGTGACTGACCACCCAGGGGATCCCCAGCGAGCCATGTCTCCATTGCTCAGCAGACAATGCTGGCCAGCACCCAGTGAGCCCAAGTGGGCAACATCAGCTGACACAGAACAGATACCCAAGGAGCATCACTGTTCAACACTTTGCAGTCCCCACACCGTTGGTCAACCCACAGTGAACCCCCTCAATGAATAACATCGGCCAACAACCCAACAGAGCACTCCTTGAACATTCTGCCAGTGAGATAATCAAACTACCTGTCTCATTGGCAGATGGCCAACAGACCTCCAGTAAACACCACTGGCCAAAACCTCATTTGCCACCCACTAGGCAACACCAGCTAATACCCAGTCCCCAAGGGATACAGTTGCTCAGCACCCCATAGACCCCTCCCAAAGGCCACTGGAGGCCTGTCCTCCACTGGAGGCTCAGTGACCCAAAGCTCTCAGTGGGTACCACAGCCAAGGTAAGAGGGTCCGAGGCAGAGGGAAGCAGGAATCTGCTGGAGCGGCCTCACCTCCAGGTGTCATTGGCCAGGTCATAGCTCTCCACAGTGTCTGTGCAGTAGAGCTCTCCTGAGCTGCCCCCCAGGGCATAGATGAAATTCCCAAGTGCCACGGCAGCAAAGCAGCTCCGTCCACACGTCATGCTGGCCAGACGCTCCCAGGAATCATCCATAGGCTGGTACCTGGGTTTGAGAGGCAAAGAGGCAAGAGACTACCTGTTACCCACCACACCAAAAGCTCATGTTGGCACCATTTAGGGCAACAACCCACCTACAACCTGTCAGTCCCAGAATGCCTTGGGGTCACATGGTAGCCTTGCGTGGGAATATCCCCTCCTTCTGGGCAATATCAAACCCGTAACGACCTGAGGCATCTCCACATGGGAGCCTCCCAGCCCCACCCCCAAAAAGCATATAACACCCAAGAGTAGGAGGGCACCTCTCACCCAACCCATCCCAGAACACCTTGGGCCCACTTGACCAGCTGCAATGCCTCAATATCTTGGGTCCACAGGGCCACTCTAGCTCCACCAACACCTCCTCTGATCCCGCGATGTCCTGGTGCCACACGGCAGCTCCAAGTCCTCTATAGCTCTCACCTGTAGACACTGGTCAGGGTGTCATGGACCCCGTAGTAGTGCTTTCCACCCAGGACGTAGAGATTGTTGCCCACCACAGTTACAGCATGGCGGAATCGTGGGCCATCAGGAAGGTGCCCCAGTGCCCGCCACTCAACCTGCTTCACCAGCCCCACGGCGCTGAGGTAGCGATCTGCAAACCAGAGGTGTCTGCTGGGCTTCCGGGCAGCCAGGTTGCCCGTCACTTTGTCTCCACCACAAACCACCAGCACCTCTTGCAAGGAACGTACCCGGCACGGCAGCTGAGCCGTGGGGGCGAAACTTGATACCACGAGCTCGCGGAGGACCTTGGGGTCAGCCACCCCTGCAGTCACTGACGGGATCTTCTTCAGCTCCAGGCCAGACATGAGGGCAAAGCGGACAGACGACAGGACCTCCTTGGCTAGATCCTCCTGGCCATCTCCATTGGCCAAAAGCCACCGGGAGGCCGCTTCCAAGGCTTCCAGTTCATGGAGGACGTTGAGACCATCAGAGCGGAGGAGGCGAATGAGAAGGTGTGCAGGCAGATCCAGGAAGGCCGGTGTAGCCACCACACTGGGGAAGGTGGCCAAGATGTAGTTCTCTGCTGCTTGGCCCACCTCGTCCAGTCCATAAGCCACAGCAAAGGCCAGGACGTCCGGGACAGTTTCTGGAGTCAGGCCATGGGTGAAAACATCCAGGCAGAGAGTGAGGAGCCCCCAGGCCTGGTAGCGCAGGGAGGTCTCAGCTGCCTCCAGGACCACGGGCCATGGCCCTGCTACAGCTCCTGTGTAGGCAAAGGAGAGGAGGAGGCGCAGCTCGGCCGGGGACAGCCCTGTGACCAGTGGGGCAGCAGGGTCATGGGTGGCCTCCCGCATTGGGCAGGTGAAGAGGGCTCGGAAGAAGTCACAGGAGCAGCTCAGGGCCAGGCGCTGAACTATGGGGAAGGAGGAAGAATGGTGGAGGGCAGAGGGGGACCCTCTGCGCTGTGCAGCCCCCAAAACTCAGGTGTCCTGTCCCTGTGCCCACCAAACTCCCAACTCTGCCAAGGGGAGCAGCCCTGCAGGCACCTCTAGAGCCTCATCCCCACGAGGGAACTTGGCTATCCCAGAGTGCCCTGTCCCCCTCCTCACCCCCAGCTCACCTGGAATGACCTCATCCCCTGCCTGGAGCTGGAGGTCACAGCCCAGGCCCTTGGCATGGAGCTGCTCCATGGCTCTTAGTGTCTCCCACTGCTCCTCCAGGGCCTCAGGTTCTTCCTCCTTAGGGTCAATCTCCAGTCGCTGGGCACAGGCGGCCACCAGCCGGGGGGCCCCCAGAGCCCGGGCAGCCTCCTCCACCTCCTTCTCCTGGCCACGGGGCACAGTTCCCCGATAGGCAAAGGCGAGCACAGCCCGCCAGCCCTGCAGCGTGGCCCCAGGTGGCAGAGGGACATGGGGTGGGGAGTCCTGGCAAAGCCCTCTGGTCCTGCCCTCCAGGAAGCGGAGGAAGAAGGAGCTGATGGAGGCCAGGACCACAGCATGAGCCTTGTCACCCTCTGGTCCCACGGCCACATCCACCAGCTGTCCCACGGTGCGGAGGTTGTCAGCCATAGCCAGGAACTGTCCAGCATGGGCCCCATCCCGCAGGCTCCACTGGGTTGGGGCTGATCCCTCTGCAACCCACATCTTGCCTGTGGAAACACATGGAGGAAGAGGTCAGGGTGCTGTCCCCATAACTGGAGCCTCTTGCCCATGGCAGGAGTCCTGGCTGGAGATGTGGGGTCCTGCCACTGGCACTGCCCCATAGCAAAAGCCACTGGATCCACCACCAAAGCCTCTACCCCACAGCCAGGGCCACCAGGCTCTGCTACTGCCCCATCACTGAATCTGATGCTCCTTGGCAAAACTGCAGCCCCATAGTTGAGACCAACAGTCCATTTCAGTGCCCCACAGCTGAGCCTGATCCCCTCATCTGCCCCATCACTGAACCTTTAGCATGAAGCTACTGCCCCACAGCCAACGTTGCTGCCCCACAGCCCAAACCTCTGTCCCCAGTCAGACCTGCAGTCCTAGAGCAGATGCGACCAAGCCCTTCCTCTGCCGTTGCCCCATAGTTGACACTGCTGATGCTCCAAGAACAACAAAACCACTGGTCCCTGGCACAGCTCCCAGGAAAGGGCCTGTCACACCTGGGTGGTGCACGGCAGCACCTGCCTGTCGTGTGTCACACTGCCCCTCATGTCACACTGCCCCTCATGTCACACTGCCCCTCATGTCACACTGCCCATCATCGCAGATCAGGACACATCGCCCTGAGGGTTGTCTGTGACAGGTTTTTGTGTGCCCTACTCCCCCGCCCCACGGGTTGCCGGGGTGTGCTGGCTCCCGTGGCACACACTGCGTCACACACGGTGCTGCACCGCCCGCTGTGGCCCCCACACCCCCGTGTCGCTCGCTGCCTGCGCGGTGTCGGTGTCGCGTGTCCTCGCTCCGCAGCCCGGCAGGACCGTGTGCCGTGTCCTGCGCTGCTGCGTGGCGTGGCACGGCATGGCATGCTGTGCCCTGCACCCGTCCCCCCTTACCGCCTGCCGCCGCGCCGGGAAACTCCTGTGACCCCCCAGGAATGTGCCCAGTTAATTATAGCCCGGGTGGGACACGTGGCCCCAGGCAGGAGCTGGGAGAGGCTCAGGCAGAGGGAGGTCCAAGGCCCCGAATCCTGGGCTGGGGCAGTGGGGTCAGCAGGTTCCCTGAGGACAAGCAGCAGGGCCAGCTGAAGTTGCCAGGAGCTTCTGTAAACCCGGAGTTACCCTGGGCAGGTCCTGCTGGAGGTCTCTGGCCCATCAGATCCCTCTATAAGTCTTGTTCACCTCCAGAGCCCAGGGTGAAGTGAGGCCTCCTCAGAAGTCCTTGGGTGGGAGACAGACAACCCTCCTGCTCCCCCATCCCCATGGTGAGGGGTGAAACCTCTGCCACCACCCACTGTGCTTCTGAGCTGCAGCCCAGCCCCACTGACCCACACACAAAGGGCTGGGGGTACCAGCCCCAAGGGCACATGGGGATACCAGACCTTTGGCCCAGCCAAATGCCCCCAGGATGACCCTGCACCCTGCCCAGGACCCCACCTGCCCACAGAGAGCACACACCGGAGCAACACAGCCTGCTGTGGCTGTGACTGTGTCCCCCCTTATCACTGTCCCTTCCTCTTTGTTCTCTGGTGCCCCAATCTCCTTGTCTCCTGTTCCCTCCCCTCACACCCCCACATCCCTGTCCCACACCTGTGTCCCCCATACCCACATTCTCTGTCTCCATAACTCACACACCCATCCCCTAATGTCCCATCTCTGTACCCCAGTATTCCCACGTGTCCAGTTGAGTTGTAGTCCCAAAGATGTTTTCACAGCCTCTCCAAGTCCATTTTTCAGCATTTACCTACCCTGCCTGCCAGGTTTTTTTCCTTCTATCTAGTTAGAATTTCCTTACCTTCAACTTGTGCTTGTTACTTCCCACAACTTTGCTGCACACCTGAGCCTGCCCTTTCTGCAGCCATTAGATCAGCCCTTAACCTTTTCTCCAGGTGGAATGATCCTGTTCTCACCTCTCCTTGTGCATCCTGTGCCTTCATGCTCTTGCTGGGTTTGCTTGACATGGTTCAGTTTGTTCACAGAAAATTGAACCAGACACAGCTATAAGCAACCCGCTCCAGTTCTCAGATGGCACCCAAGGGTCCCTTTCAGCTTCAGATATTCCTCAATTCCAACCCTGAAGCTGTTGGCTCCGCACTTCCTGAAATGCTTTTTGGACAAAGCCCCCAGGCTCACAGACACCTTGTTGTGGGCAACCCACACCTCCTTCCTCACCCCACCTTCCCCATCTCAGCCCAGAGCCAAGCACCACTGCAGAAGCTTTGGCTCCAGACCCTCACAGATGGGCTCAGTGTGGTGCAATCCCAATCCCTGTCACAAAGTCCTGCAGGACCCACTGGAGACTACAAGGATCACCCTGAAGCTCCAGTGCAGCCCTCACACCTGTGCACACAATGCTGAGAGAGGGAGGCAAAACACAGAAATGGCAAAACACAGAAATCGCTGCAGGAGCAGCAGATCCCACTTCCCCTCCAGCTTTCTGCACCTCAGCCCAAACACCAGGAGCAGCCACACGACACCACAATATTGTGACAACTGCTGGTTTGACCAAACCTTTATTACACAACGTCCTAAGTACACAGAGCATTAGGAAGGCAGCTCACACACAGGGAGGAAAGGTGACATTTACAGCTTGGGAGGTCCCGCCAGCCTCCAGCCCTCAATGTTTGCAATCTTCAGGAGGGCTGCAGTGAATCCCAGCCCCAGACAAGCCGTGGTGCCAGCGAAGTAACTGCGAGCTGGAGAAAACACATCAAACCAAAAAAGACCAGTTAGGGCACAAGTCCTGTGCAACAGATCTCAACAGACTCTGCCATTTTTCGTAGGTCCCTTGACCATCAGCAACACTGTCTGCCCAGAGAGATTGGAAAAGTAACCTTTTTATAAAATTGAGTTTTCTCACGCTTTTAGCTTGCAATTCGAAATACCAATTTTGACAACCCACTGCCCCATCCCTTTACATGGGCAATCTTAAATGGCTCATTTGAGTGACAAAAGTAACAATCACTGCTTTGAACTTTCATCAGGCTCATCAACTAGGAAAAGTAAAGATAAATTCTATTTCACCATGATTACAACCTAAGTAAATCCCTCACTTCTTTAGGTTCAAGTCTGAATGCCTACAGAAAACAGAGCTGTGTTAGCATCTGCAGGAGCTGCTCAAGCCTGACAAAGGGCCACAGGAGCAACAGCAGCAGGACACAGCTTGTCCCTCAGACCATGTGAAGAATTCACAAGGCAGACATTAGATTGTACTTTGTGCATAAAATAAATCACACTTGTTGCCAAGAGAACACGTATTTCCACAACTACATTTTTCATATCCTGCAATTTTCAGGTATAACTGGTAGTTCTAACTGGCAGTATTAGGTCAGTCCTGCTTTCATTCTGTGCATCACTTTACGTTCCCTTCCACGTCCTCCCTCCTGTAGCCCTGTTTATTTTAGCAGACCTGTACAATGGAGTGCATGAATCAGAGGCTGAGATGAATCTTCACCAAAGAAGCCTGACACCAACATTATTTAACATTTTTCCCCAAGACAAAAGTTTCTAAAACCAGCCAGGGCTCATTTCATTGCAGGTGTTGTGCACAGTTACCTCTTGCTCCCACGACAGCTCCTGATGCACAGCCACCAACAAAATAGTCCAAAGGACTATGTGGCTCCTCCCGGACTTGGGCACTGAGGCAGGTACCTAAGCCAAACACAGCTCCCAGTGTAGCTGTAAAAGAGAAGTAAAAAAACCAAAACAAAACCCTCAGTGACCCGAGAATTCACACCGAGCATGATTTCGACACTCAGAGTAGCTACAAGGGACAATGAAGATCTGCTTCCCATTTCCCAGGGACATCCTACCCCAGCTGCTGCAATGAGACTCGGCATCATTGTCTCATCCAGCTCCCTGGGCTTCCTCCCCCTGTGGCAGGTGGGTCCCCCTCACCTGCACTCCCAGAGCCCCCCCTGCCAGCAGGTGAGGCACCACACCCTGCCGGGTGATCGGTGCGGGTGTAACAGCCCTTCCCGAGGAGACAATGGACAGCAGGAGGTACCAGAGGGGAGCAGAGGTGTCTCTGCAGCATCTCCCCAGACCTGCCTGGGCCCTGCACTCAAACTCAGCCCCCGGGTCCCTGCAAATCCGCCTCACAGAGCACAGAGCAACCCCGATGTCTCTGCTCTCCCCTGCAGACCACTGGTCCTGGCACTTTCCTCCTCTGCCTGCCTGGGGCTCGCAGTGATTTCTAGGTAGCAGAAAAATGGACTGAGTTTGTGAATTATTCTTTTTTTGTAAACTGATTTTGAAATTTAATTAAGGATTTTGAATTGCATTAAGACACTGCAAAGTAGCAGCATCCTGTTCACTGAATTATGCACCTTGTCCCTGCACTGATATAGCTGCAAACTCTGGTAAAGAGCTGCATCAAAAAAACCCGGAGGAGCTTCAACCATGTAGCTCTCCATCTGGAGCAGTCCCCCGAGTTCCCTGCTCTTCTCTTCACTGTTCACTTCCTCTTCTAAAGGCAATGCAAGACAAATACACGGTTTCTCCTTGGCTACAGAGCACGATGGGAAAGAAAAAAAACAACCCTATTTACTTTCCTTTTGTCAGTAAAAGCACTGCAGTACTTTTCAGCAAACGCAGTTTATTAGACACAACGCCTGAACATATCAAGCAAAAAAAAAAAGTTTGCTTCCACCATATTATTGCCCATAAACTGGCTGGTAAACGTCTTTCCGTTCCAGTGTTCCCGGCCAAATCCTGATCCAGGGCTGGTGGAGGAGGGAACACCGACACCGTGAGGGCGCGGAGGCGAAGCCGGGGGCAGAGCAGGGGGTCCCAGCCCTTCCCCATGGTCACACCGCCCGGGATCCCGGCCCTTACCCACGGTCACACTGTCTGAGGTCCCAGCCCTTACCCATGGTCACACTGTC
>NW_020884996.1:919721-952703 GCF_003945725.1 Corapipo altera
CACTGTCTGAGGTCCCAGCCCTTACCCATGGTCACACTGTCCGGGGTCCCAGCCCTTACCCATGGTCACACTGTCTGGGATCCTGGTCCTTACCCATGGTCACACTGTCCGCCGCCGCCGTCTGCAGCATGGCCAGGGCCGAGCCGGGCCGCAGCAGGATGATGCGATACGCCGCCCCGACCAGGCCTGCAACACAGCATCGCCCGTCACCGACCGGGCCTCGGCCCGGGCCCCGCTCGCCCGCCCGCGCCCCCCGCTCCCCCCTCACGCTGCCCACCCACGGCCGCGCCCACGCGCGTGGTGAACCAGGTCCGCTCCGCGCAGTGCTCGCCCTCGGGGCCGTCCCAGTAGCCCGCCATGGCGACAAGGGCACGGGCAGCGACCGCCAGAGCACGCGCGGCCCCGCCCGGGGGAGGCACCGCGCGGGCACGAGCTCCGCCCCATCCACCCTCCCCAACCCGCCCCGTGAGGGACCGGGACCCCCCGAGCCGGGACTCCCCGATCCTTGCCCCCCCGAGCCGGGACCCCCTGGAGTCGGGAACCCCCAATCTGGGACCCCTCCGATCCGAGACCTCCCGATCCGGGACTCCCCGATCCGGGACCCTCTGATCCAGGAACCCCCCGATCCGAGACCCGTCCGGGCCGGGACCCCCCGAGCCAGGACTCCCTGGGCTGGGACCCCGCGATCCGGGACCCCCCGATCCAGGCCCGACAGTCCGTGTCCCGCCCCAGCCGGTGCCCGAGCGCACCCCTACGATCATTTTCCTAAAGGATTTCTACCCCGTGTTCCCGGTTTCCCCACCCGCAGCTCTCAGGCTCTTCGCCTAAACCGGGGGCTCTGAGTCGGGGGGATGTTGTGGCTTTGTTTTGTTGGGGTGTGTTTTTTGGTTTCGGTTGCTTTCTGGGTTGTTTTGTTTTGTTTTTGTGTGTGTGTGGGGGGGGGGATGTGGGTTTTGGGGCTTTTTGTGTGTGTAGGGTCTACAACTTTACCTAAATAGCGCTTGGATAATTTTTTATGAATTTTCAAGGATTCCATTTTAATTCTCTGGCTCTCTCTATACTGCTGTATGGCCCTTTTTCCTTCTGTAATAATAAAAATGCTTTGACACACTCAGGCTTATACCGATGCTTTTATGCATTTATTTTTCCAGCCGTTCACAGTTTGCTAATAAAAACATAACTCTCTGCCTTCTCAGTGACACGTCTTCGAGCAAAGCTCTTCCCTTTGTTTTCCCGACCCTTGAAACAGCTCCAGTTCCAACAGCTGAGTGAAGAAGTCGACAACTGTAAGGACGTTAGCTCAAGCTTTCTCTCACCTGCCTATTTCTCTTTCCCCTGTATGTGAAAAACACATTAAATCCTTGATTTCTGCATTTCCCAACATGTTTAGCGCCCCCCCCCCCCAACACCTCTTCTCTGGGACAGGAGCTCAAAACAGCTGGAGCTGGATGCTACTGCCCCAACTTATCCCAAGGAACAGCTTACGGTGGTTTACTAAAGGAAGTGGGTTTTAGAGCAGCTTTGCCCCTCCTGCAAAGCCCTTTCTAAGCACATAAGACAAAGGAATTTGTCACCTTTCCAGACAGCAGGATGAGAAAACCCTCAGCTCCAGGGCAGCACATGCTGCAAACGCTCCTTCCCCCGATATAAATACACGGAATCCACCAAATCTTGCTCCTTCCCTGATATTAATATACGGAATCCACGAGTCTTGCACAGGGCAAGACTCTTCACCATTAAGTAACAAACAGCATCCTGGGCTCCAAGCAGCTGTTAAAAGCTCATCTGAGCCTGTATCCTCAGGCAGATTTGTATCTCTTCTTTCACAGACCAGGGAGGTGGGACTGACAATTCCCATCTCTCCCCTTTTGCAGCAGGTACAGTGCCTGGAGCACAAGACTCAGCACCCAGTTTTGTGCAGCTCTTCACTTGCCTCGTGGAGGGACTGCAGCCAACCTTGGGCACTGGCACACTGCAGGCAGGGGTTATCCAGCAGATATCCACCCATCCTCAGCCTGCAAGACCCTCCCAAGGCAGTGACTGCTAATCAGAGAACTGTTACAGTACGAGAGAACAGCTACCTTACTATAAACAGGCAAGCTGCAGGGAAAGCAACATATAATTATTGTAACATTACTCTTAAAACATCTAGCTTGGCTTCAAGTATTTAAACCACAGACAAACCAGTTTGCTGCTATAGAGTATTAGTTCCCTTAAACAGGGGTGTGGCTTGCCACGCTACTAGAAGCTACAAATAACCCGGGCTCCTCCTACCTCTGAAACGTTTTTAGAAATGGCAGAACCATCCAGCAGCAAATCACATTCAAGACGTTTCCCCATTCTCCCCTCTGGGAAGCTTTTTACAGGGCCTTGTCCGACAGATTTCCTATCTGCAGATGAAGTGGTCTGAACTCTCCAGAACTGGAATTTTATCTTGTCTGCTAAATGGGCAACAGACAGCGAGCTGCTTTTCAGAGGAGAAGAGGAAAAGCCTTTCCCATGTGAACAGTCAGTACACAGACGCTCAGTAAGTGTTACCAGCAGCAGGGGCTCAGTGACACCTCCTGGTCTCTGGAACACATCACAGCACTCAGCTTTTCCAAGGCTTCATCAGAAGATAAGTAAAGCTACCAAAATTCGATCAGGAGTGGCTCATTTAAGACATATCCCACAGATATCCTTGGAAAAGGCATTCACTGCCCACCCCCTGCAATGGAATTACCAGTGTTCTCAGTGACAAATTCAGCTTTTGTATCTTTACACAATGGAGTGCCCTGGAAAGGAGGTAGTCAAAAGGGAGCTCTGAATTCTATATTTGAATGAGATTTTTATTTACAGAAATTATCTGTGAGCATTTCTTTACAAGATACCTGTACCATCACCTAGCAGAGAAAAATCAAGACTGATTTTAACAGTCTAGTTTAGCAATTCTCTCTTGCACCTGTGTTGCTCTGTGCTGATTTCATAGGAGGAAAAAAATACCTGTAAAATAAAATACCTTTATAAATTGCTGTCTGAATTTCTCTGCTACCCACACAATGGTCTGGAGTTCAGTTTAAGCAAGTTCAGTGCACAGAAAGACCAAATAATAAGGGGAGAAAAAGCACACAGTGAAAAGTCAGTTTAATGAAATCTTGTATGACAAATTATGGCAATTATCATAACTGGAATTCCTAAAACTAGAGAAGTTTATGGGGAAACATGGTAAAATTTTCAAATATGTAACATGTTTCTAGAAAGGAAATAAACCATTTTCTACACTCACTGGGAGAGCAAGAGGCCAGTTGAACTGCAGAATGGGACATGTTAGGAACAGTCATTTCATAGCAGGAACACCTAAGCAATGGAATCAATTGATACCTCAGTGACTGGGAACAGGGAGAATCCATTACAAAGTTGGAGGTTCTTTTTAATTCCTGCAAGCTTCTAACAGTCTGGTCACCTCCCAGCTTGGTTCCAGTGGAGGATGGCTGAGGACTCATTTATTTAAATCATTCCTTGCCCTGTCTTCTCTGAAGCAGCGGGAACTGGACAACAGAAAGATGCTGTAATTACACATTTCCTTACCTTAATGTTTATATTTCCTGAGGGTGTAATCTTATATTTCATTTTATGGATAAGAGGTTTACTTCTGGCTTCAGTGACACCACCACTCTAGTAACATTTTCAGAGACTCACAGAATACACTGAGTTGGAAAGGACCCATCAGGATTATCAAGTCCAACTCCTGGTGCTGTGCAGGGCACCCCAACAATCCCACCATGTGACTGAGAGAATTGTTCAAATGCTTCTTGAGCTCAGACAGCCCTGGTGCTGTGATCACTTCCCTGGGGAGCCTGTTCCAGTGCTCAACCACGCTCTGGGTGAAAAACCTTTTCCTGAGATCCAACCTAAACCTCCCCTGACTCAGTTCCAGCCGTTCCCTGGGGTCCTGTCACTGGTCACAAGAGTGAAGAGATCAGTACCTGCCTCTCCTCTTCCCCTCAGGAGGATGTTGAAGACCCCAGTGAGGTCTCCCCTTGGTCTCCTCCAGCCTGAACAAACCAAGTGACCTAAGCAACTCCTCCTAAGGCTTCCCCTCCAGCTCCTTCACCCTCCTCACTGCCCTCCTTTGGACAGTCTCCAAGAGCTTCATGTCTTCCTTATATTGTGGTGCCCAAACCTGGCCACAGGACTCAAGGTGAGGCTGCCTCAGTGCAGAGCAGAGCAGGACAATCCCCTCCCTGGACTGGGTGGCAATGCCATCTATGCCCAATGCCCCCCATGGCCCTCCTGGCTGCCAGGGCACAATATTGACTCATCATCAGGTGGGGTCAACTTTGTTACACTCTTCAGTATCTTTTTTTCCCCTGGAAACCCTGAAAGGCCGTGGCCATGTGGGTCAGCAGCCAGAACAGGCTACACAAGAATTGCCAACCCCATCCATAAGTTAACAACAGACCTAAGGGGAAAGATGGAGCAGGAGTGTGGTCCAGGGGAAGGCAGCAGAGCTGGTCCCCACCCTCCCTTGGACAGCCACTGCCCAGGACAGGAAACACAAGGCAGGGCTCAGAGTGTTTTCTTTGCTTCCTGGTACAGGTTTTAATGCAGTTCCCATGTACATTTGGATGACAGTCTTATAGAGATCTTTTGAGACACATGGGCACTATCTGGTTTTGCCTGTTGCTGGTTTACTAAGGCTTAAAGCAGAGAGCTAAGTCAGGGTTTTGCTTTGGCCTAACTACATCTTGCTGGGCAGGGCCTGAACTCAACCCACAGCCAATTCTGTCAGGGGTGCACAGTAACATTTCCCTCTTCACTACAAACATTTATGCAAAGTTTCTAGCTAAAATGAAATCCGCATCAGTAAATAGTTGCTGATGGTTTTAGAATGCTCTAGGTGATTGTGTACCACCAAAGCCCATCAAAGCAGGAATGCTTATTTCATTTTTTTGAATCTTCATGCACCACCAATTGCATTTTAGGTAAAACACCTCAAAGTGAGACTCAGCATAGACCCCATGAAGTCTGGGACCAGGAAACAATGCCTGCTTTCCCCACAAATAGACCTGTTCACCAAGAGACCTTATTAATGTTCTTTATGAACAACAACCTGCTGACAAGAAGCAGCTTTATGGTTCAAGGGTGTTTGAAAAGAGTAGTTTAAATCTGAGCACCTCAATAATGTAAAAAGATCCCAGATCCAAAATGCAGGTCACTCACTTGAAAGTACAGAAGTCCCCCAGACCTTGTGATGCAGAAACAGTTGTGAGGTGGGTGCTGAGGAATGTGCTGTGCTCCTGTAAGAGCATGGCATGGTTTGGGGTGCAGCAACAGGTCTGTGCATTGTTAAAAACCCCCATAATTCTAAGGAGAAAAAAAACCCCAAAATGCAAGAAGGTATGAGCAGGCAAATCCAAAGAAATCACAGATGCAGTGGCACAGCTTATCATTAGCCCTTTTCACTTCCCAGAAAAGTAATCCAAGATGTTCCTTTCAACTGGCTATCAGGAAAAGCAAAGCACTCCCTGCCCCAACAGTATCAGTCTCCAACGATGGTTAACAACAAATACAAGGGAAAAACTTGGTTTTGACTGCCAGTGAAAAGTATGTTCCATTAAAACAGAGGCAATAAGGACTGTTCTGCTATTTGAATATTCAATTTCAAAGCTGATTTTGTGCTATTACCTGAGTTTCCATTTTCAATTCGTGCTACATTAAAAGAAAATGAAAGGGGAAGAAGCATTTAAGTGGTGCATTTTAGATCTCCTTAACCTACAGAAGAACAAGAAGAACAAGTGAGAAGTTATCTACCAGTAAACTATTTATAAAGGAAGTAGAACAATTTGGGGAATTTATAGTGAAAGTGATCTGGTCACTGTCGTTGGTGACTACCAAATTCCAACTTTGCTGGACAAGAACATACTGTATGTTTTAATAACAAAATAAAACTCAACTTTCACACGAAAGGCTCAAAAGATTAAAAAACAAAACAAAACAAAAAAAAGAGTTATGGTTACAGTAGGAGTACTTCAGAATTACACACAGGAAAACACATTCTTGCTTTTATTTTGGTGGAACAGAATACAATAACCTTCAGCCCAAACTACTCAAGGCTGGCAGTATTACCTTTTTCTTCATGCTGCAAGACTGAACAGGGGAAAAAGGAAACAGAACAGGGACAGGAAGGGTTAGAAGTTATATTTTCTATTTAAGGCCATTAATTCAGCAAGATATTTAAAAATGTCCTCAACTTTAAGCATGAAGAGTTGCATTGACTTCAGTTAGATTATTCACATGTAGTTAAGTCAGGCAAGTGCTTAAATGGCTTGTTGAATCAAGCCATTAAATGAGCTGCTTTATTATACAATTTATTTTAATGGCTGGCAGAGCTCATTACATGAGCCTATTTTATTCTTCCAAGGGCTAACAGCTATTTCCTCATCAACTTTTCTGAAGGTGTAACCTGTATGCCTCCTACACTTTACTGTAGCCACAGAAACATAATTTTCTAAGAAAAACTGTATGCAACATCTATTATTTATAGTGGCTTAGCTCTCCCTTAAATAGTAACAGAACAGTACAAAACAATAGTTTCACTTTTTCAACACACAAGAGCATCTTATTGAAAAACTAAAATAAAAAAAGTCTCACCACAATATAAATCCCCAAATAATAATAATGAAATGGGAAGAAAGAAAGGAGTTAGCAAAACATCCTGCGGGCTTTAAAGTCTCTTATTACTGCGTTAAAAAAAAAGCTTTTCTGGTGAACCACAATGTTTTGTGTCTCTCTGTTTACAAACCCACCAGACAGGGAGCAATGGTGTCCACAACCTCTGTTGGGATCGAAAGGTAAAAACATAACCTGCCCCATCTGCAGTCCAAAAAGAGAAGAAACCCCAAAGGGCAGCCAGTGAGCATAGGAATTGGTGAGGACACGGTTTCCCTGCATAAGGGGGAGCAGAGGCTGCAAAAGCAGAATTCGAGTTGGAACCGCATCAAAAAGTTCTATTTCGGAGGCGCCTGCAAGACACGAACTACTGAAGAAACAGTCAAAAGGTCCCAATGAAAAGCTGTGACAAGCTGTAATGTGCCATTTTAATTACAAGGAAGAGGGGGGAAATGTTTGGGGTTGGCTGGGGGATTTTTTTTGTTTTGTTCTGGGGTTGGGTTTTTTTTGTGTGTTTGTTTTTTTTTGTGTGTGTTTTGTTGTTTTTTTTTTTCCTGCTCATCAATATGATGAGCTTTCAACGTCCCAAACCACATTCAGGTAGTTTCCAAGTCTGCTTTTTTTTTTGTGTGGAATCTACTGATCCAGACCAAAAAAATCAAACAAACAGAACAGGGATGCACAGTTCTTTAGTCCTGGAGCCTTCGACACTGCCTGAAATAATTGCTGGCCTGGGGTACCCAGAGATGCCTGCAAGATGGTGTTCATAGCAGCCTTGCAAGCAGGTTGGCTCACATCTGCTATGTGCTGCCAACGTTCTGCCCATCACCTTCATCATTAGGACCTGAAACAATAAAAGCAGTTCTTGGTCATGAGAAATATCTTTTGTTTCTCGCCTTGCAAAAAGAGACCCGTCCCAAGCAGGCTACACAAATCTCAGGTTCAGGTGTTCAATAACAATGAGAACTGTAGAATCCCCCTGCCTTACATTTCCTTCTCCAGACTAAGGTCTGTCCACTGTGGAATTTTATGTCCTTCACTAATCTGGTTTGGGGATCCCAGTAGCATCCCAGAGCCTAAAAGCTCAGCTTCCAACCTCTTCAATCCACCCACTGCTTTTGTTCATATTCATTCCTCCTTTCTACCTGCAGTGAATCAGGACAGAGGACTGGTCTCTGTCAGAGGCTGGATGTTCTAAGGCACAGGAAAGCAAAGCACAGATGACTTCCAAGTCAAGAGTACAAAATGAAGCCTTCCTCAAACTGAAGACTTAGTGCTTTTCTTTAATTATGGTCTCCTCATGTACAATAAAGATCATTACACTCTTTCCATGCCCCTTTGTAAACCTGCTTTCCAAACAGCTCTCTACTCAAAGGTCAGTCTGGATCCTGCCTGCTGATCCCAAGTAATCCCAGGTTTTATGTGCAACCCTTGGCCATGGTGAAGGCAAAAATGAAACTCAAAACTACCCCTTAGAAATCCTGGAAATGAAACAGAGCTCAGAAAACTTCAGCTAAACCATGGCATATAACTCAAGAGAGACCCAGCACAGGGGTCTTTCACCAGTTTGGAGAAGAAGCAAGCAGCAGCTGCATTCAAAAAGCCAATTCATGCCACAGTCCTACTCCACAGACACCTGTGAGAGGTAAGAGGCCAGAAGTACATCCACCACATACAGAGAGCACAGTCTGCTTCAAGGAATGACACAGGAAAATGCAGGGAAAACAGGAAACACTTGTCTGTCTTACTCACCACTTCCAACTGCTCCTGAAGGTGCAATGACATCATCATCACTGTCTTCCTCGTTTGACTGTGTTACCTCTGGCTCAGGTGCTACATTCTTAACTTCCTGCTCCTGTTCCACCCTGCTCCTCAAGGCCAAGATGCGATGGTGCAAAGCAGCAAACAACTGCCCTGTGTCTTTAGAGCTGGCCTGCATTTGTTAATATCCAGAAACAAGAAGGTGCAAGGAATTAGAATAAAATGCTGCTGACATAACACACACCAGCCAAGCCAAATTTCACAGCACAGTTTTCAGTTTTCTCACACAGGGTTTTTCAAACCAGTCAGAGTGGGCTGTGACACACACAACAGGACACCAGACATACTGAACTCTGGTGGTGAGAGTACATTCTTCTGCTCAGCTCCAACTTCCCCTGGCTAACATACCCCATACCAGCTGATTTCATATAACCTTCTTCACCCAGAAACCACAGAGCTTTTCTAACACCTCCCAAAAGCTTGTATTAAAAAGATCTTCGATGAAAGTCTTGCAGATTTTTCCAGGTCTGTCAAGCATTCAACTTCATACAGTAGTTAATCATAATCAAGTCAGTTAATTGTTTCAACATGCACTGACATAAAATTTCAACATAATGAGAAAACTGAATGAACAGTCAGACAGTCTGATTTTTTTTTTACACTCTGTTTCAAAGGGAAGCATTTGTGGCAACCCGTCCAAGAATATGTTTTTACTCTCAGAGGCACTTTATGCCTTCAATACAATCAATTATTAGGCCTGTTAAACTAAATATTTAATGGACATTATTTAAAAGGGAAACTTCCTTCAAATACTACAAAACTCTTGTCTTCACCATGTCAGTAAAGTCCTCATATTAACTACTATTACCACTACTCCAAGTTAACTGTAAGGTAACAATCCCACTTCTCAGATTCTTTCACAAAAAAATTGTTTCCATCCTGCCCATCTGTCACCTCTGTATATGTGAAATTCCCTTGCAATGAGCTGTAATGAATAAATAATTCCAAGCAAGATACTTTTTATCAATACTAAAATCAAGAGTAAATAACCTGACGACAGATAAACTCAAGCTTTCAAATCTAGAAGAATACTGAGAAAAACTTATCCAGTAATTTCACTGCTTCTTCATCAAGGGATATTTGGTATCATTAAGTTCTACTCTGGGACTCCTGATCCCAGTCCTACAAACCTAATGTCTCGGGGGAAGCTGACTGTTTGTTGCTGTTCTCTTAATTTCTGATCCCTCTGAATACTAATTCTTTTGCAACTCCTTGTGTATCATCAGTGTAAATCAAAAGAACATATTTGGACCTCTCCAAATCTGTAAGTGTAAGGTTAAGCAATAACCTCTTCCTTGCTTACAGAATGATGAGCTCTCAAGTGTTTCAGTAATTCTGAATGGCATTGCTGTTCCCCATTCAGCAAGCACAGCAACCCCTTTCACTGTCCTGTTACTGCTTTGAATACTCTGTATCTAGAGAAAATCGAAGTTAAAATGTGTTACCCTTAACTACTAACACAATGTTCTTGACAGAGTTTTAGTGTTTCCCTTTCAGTAAGCACCTATCCATCCTCCCAGCTGTGACAGCACTTCTGTACTGCAAGTTCCAGCAGACATAATTTCATTAACTATTGCACAGAAATCTATGAAATAATGTTCATTTTCCCTAATAGCAAAATCCAATCTGCATTAAACACTAGAGTCACAGTCTCAGTAGGGATGGAACAGATCCCATGACTCTATGGGCAATGCTTTGGACAACCTGGTTTCCTAAAGCAGCCATGGATGTGGCTTTTCTTCACAACTAGCAAGGCTTTTTGGACAAGCAAATCTGCCAAGCCCCTTGTCTTTGGGGTAGGGGTGATATTAAGACAGTGTAGGGTGCAAAGAAAAATGGGAATGTTACCTCAGCTACAGTTTAAGCAAGCACCTACTTCAGTAGGAAGGTTAAGATGAAAACAAAAACCAGTACTCACTGATATAAGAAAAACTTTAACTCCCTGGTCCTCTGTATCCATGGCAGTGATCCTGATGCTCTTCTCACTGGCTTTATCAATCTGCATCTGGGCCCAGAGCTTGGTATTTAAGATTAACCTGAGACTCCCCTGAGTCCTCATCACTAAAGCAAAGTTACAAGATCAGTTAGGTGGAAAAAGACACATCAGGAAGCTCAAAACAGCCAAGAGAGCATTTATTGTGTAAAGGTTTCAGTCTCTTTACAAAGAATATCAAGGGAAAGCCCTTTTGGGGCTTTTGTTAATAACACCTGTTAATAAGAATGTAGGTTTATGCTGGTTTTGGCTGGAACAGGGTTCACTTTCTTCCCAGTGGTTGATATGGGCCTGTGTTTTGGATCTGTGCTCAACACAGGGTTGATGTTCTTGTTATTGCTGAGCAATGTTTGCACAGAGCCAAGGCCTTTTCTGCTTTTCCTGTTGCCATGCTGGGGAGGGGGCTGGGGGGATGCATGGGAGTTTGGGAGGAGACACAGCCTGGACAGGGGACTGACCAAAGGGATATTCCAGACCATATGACATCATGGTCAGTACATAAAATGGGGGGAAGAAGAGGAAGCAGGGGGATGTTTGGAGTGATGGTGTTTTTCTTCCCAAGTTACCATTACACAGGATGGGGCCCTGCTCTCCTGAACATGGCTGAACCCCTGCCTGCCCATGGGAAGCAGTGAATTAATTTCTTGGGGTTTTTTGCTTGCATGCACAGCTTTGGCTTTCTCTATTAAACTGTCTTTATGTCAATCCACAAGTTTTCTAATTTCTACCCTTCTGATTCTCTCCCTGATCCTGCTGGTGGGGGAGAGAGTGAGCAGCTGCTTGGGGCTTGGGGGCTGCCTGGGGTTAAACCACAACAAGGCTGTTAAAGATTATCAGTCATGTCTAAAGACATTTAGTCCAAAGTCTTCTGTGTTAATACATCAAAGTTCAGTGGTTGTATCTGAGCTGATAATCTCAGGCTAATGCACATTCCCATCGGCCTGAACAATCGTGCACTATTCAAAGAGACTTTACAGGTAACCCACCCCAAAGGGCCCAGATCTGGATGATGTTACCATCCATTTCTAGTCAAATATTCTAGTTACTAAAATACCTCTTGACTTTTATGAGGAAAAAAGTATCTGGAACATTTGCTGCAACAGAAGGACATGGAAAGATACTCTCTTTGGAGGCAACGTTCATTAACTGAAGCAAAAGAAAAGGTCCAAACTCCTCCTGAGTTACTGCAGCTAAGACATGACCTAAAGGGGATGTTGCTGTGTGTCATGGAAGCATGCTATGAACACAGCATGACTGTCACCCAGTATCTCGTTTCCCCTGGTTCCTCTTACCCAGTCGAGACTGTAACGTTCCATCATCTGTTGAGGCCATATCGTTGAGTCTCAGGAGTCCTCGACCTCTTTCCACCCAAGACTGAGAGCTTTTATCAAATACAAACAGCTTGCACTGAATCTGTAACAGAAAATATCTCTATAGTGGTTGATTGAAGTAATAATGTATTTCTTAGTCATCTGCAATTGGTTAAAAAAATATTCAGATTTCATATTGAAATTTTTAATTGTTCATAGCTGTGGAAACTAAAGCAGTCAACCCTTCTTTTGCAATAAACTCCTCAAAATATACTGTCTGGTTTCATTAGATTTTATTAACAGAAGCTATATAATCTTAAAGAATACCTGGGTTCAAGATCAAAACAACAAGAACAATTTTCACAGAGGAAATTTAACGTGATAAGAGACTGCCTTCAATCAGTCAACTCTTTTAAAAGCCTTAGGTACACATTGCACCACTGAAAGTGCTATTTGTTGCTGGAAAGACCCAGCACAGGGGGTCAGGAAAAAAAGGATGAAGAAACGTGTTAGCTCGTGATCAATTCATAAAGCCTGACCCACACAAAGTCATGAATAATTGAGGTATTTCTACCACCTCCCTGCAGGGTTCATTAGTTAGAAAATTCAAATTTTTTCAAATGGTAGGATTGCTCCTTCTTCCATACAAGTTCCACTTTTCCCTGTTGAACATGTCTACTCTGTACCCCCACCTCTAACCCACCTCCACTGTCACTGCTGAGATTTCAGAGCTCAAACTGTCACCCCTCAAGTTCCCCACAGGTGTGCACCCACGAGGTGGAGAAGATATTCCCATTTTCATTCCCTCCATTTCTTATTTTCTCCACCCCAGGACATCTAGCTCTGCATACTCTCTTTCTGCAACATTAACATAGTTCTGTACCTACAAATCCCATTTGGAATTCTAGTGCACTACATTTCATAGGGAAAAAAGAACAGATCTCTTGCCAAACTTTTGTTAAGTTACAACATTTATGCAACTCAGTCCTCTGTGAAGTGTACAGCTACTAAAAGCTGTGGTTTTCCTAATTGAAACAGGAGCCTCATCTCTTCAGTGTCTTGTTCAATTATGTGAAGCATCCAGACATTTCTGAATTACACAGAAACAGAAGTACCAGCAGAACTATTTAAAGAGCATTCATGTCTGGTAAAAAGAAGTCAAAGAAGACTAACATTATAGATGATCATTTTTTTGCAAGATAATACAAGTGTAACTGATACACATTAGTTACTGACACAGTGCAACTGTTTGGTGTCAGAATAGGCAGCTTGTCTAAGAACAAAAATCTGTCCTTAAAAAAGAACAGAGTTCAAAATGCTGAGAAACTTAAAATATCTCAAGAAAAAAACCCACAACTATAATTGGAGGATAAAGAGAAAAGACAAAAAAATTCATACACCATTTCATTTTACATGAAAACCCTGTATGTTCTTCTTAAGGATATATTAGAGTTAATAAGTACATTTAAGTTAATGAATAACTACAATGCTAAATAAATCAGGAGTCTTAAGTCATGACCAAATATCCTTCCAAAACATCACTAATTCAATTCAATACCTCAAGACAATTTCCAAATTCTGTGGTATGGTTTCTGCTTTGCAAGAAACCAGACTGCTGCCATAAATAGTTGATTCCAAGTTTTAAAAAAATCTTCAGTAGTGCAACAATTAAAAAGAACTTTAAAATATTTAGTTCATTTAAATTTGCTTCAAATAGTTGTGTTGTACAAGACAGAAGCTTCTGTGTGATTGATTCAGGAAAATCACCAGGAAAAGCCACCTGGATGGCTTATACACTAAAATTTATTCAGAAAGAGGAAATTAAGAAACAACAGATTACAAGAGAACAAGTAAGGATCTGATAATAAATATCTGAAGTTTGCATTTTAACACAAGGAAGTACATTAAAGACACAGAGGAAGGCTGAGTTGTAGGGAATCAGATGGTGTGGATTCACTGGACATGCACATGAATCCCCACAAACCCAAAGCTCCTCCACACTCTGCTCCTTTCCTTACCTGTAGGACGTTACTTTCAGCTTCCTCCCCAGTAATCACTTCTACCTTGGCTAACAAACACTTCCTTGCTGTTGCTTTAGTATAGGCTGCTGCAGACTCTGCCAGTGATTCTGAAATATTATTAGCTGAACAACATTTTGAGAGTCTGAGAATGATTAGCATGTAATTTTATAAGATTTATAAAGGTCTCACACAAGTATACCAGAACTTTGAGAAGTTTTGAAAAGTACAGAAGACAGACCTTACTAGAACATGTGAAAAAGGACTGGAATTTTAAGCAGAAATCAAAGCTTGCCTTTTAATATTTGTTTTACAAGCACAGGACACAAGGGACTGAAGAGCTAAGTAATCAAAATTTCTGCTCCCACACACAGTATTTCAAAACCCTTTGCATGGACAACTGCATATCTGTATGTGCTCCAGCAGTGCTGACACTGCTGCCAGCCATGTGCCTACACATGGACAGCACAACTCATTTTCCACTTTTATTTGGGCTTGCAAGCAGTTTGCTGAAGAAAACCCACAGTTCCCAGAATTTCCATAAAGTCTTGCCAATCTGAAGCCACATAAGTCTAGAATCCAGCAAAGAGTTTTGAGTTCAAGCAATGGATGGTGCACCCACTCAGTGCAATACACATTTGACTCAGATGTTCAGTTACTGGAAATAAAACAGAATTGTTAAAAAAAAAAAAAAAAAAAGGTTTGCCACATTTCTTCTACACTCTGGTCCCAGTACCAGTTCTGTTAATTCCCTCTACTTTCACTCTGCTAAAGATACTCCCAATACCTCTGAATGACCATGAAAAAGACAGTACATGCTTAATATAAGAGAATCTATAGCATCCAGCACCTCCCACACCCAGTCTGTAGCTTTGGTAACAGGAGACAGTAAAGGCAACATAAAAATGTCACATTTTTGAAGAGTAACAAGATATTGAAAAATACAATAACTTAAACACGGATTAACTACCATTCCTAAAGTTATAGTTTGTTTTTCACCTTTCTCTGGAGTGGCCTCCTGAGAAGAGGATTCAGACCCAGACTCTGTAGCAGCATTCTCCTTATTACTCTCTGTACTACCTTCATTTGATTTTGGTGGACTCTATCACAAAAAGGAGGCAAACAAAAGAGAGAAAACACACACTTATTTTGCTGAACAGGACTAATGGTCAATTACTGAGGGAAGCCCCACTGTTTATAAACCATATGCAAAAGGAGAATCTCACAGACAAAAGCTTTCACAGTAAAAGCCATCCTGCTACCCCAGCCATGGAATTGAAAGGAGTATGACCTGAAAACCAGTTCAAATTATTTTCCCTTGAACTGAAACCACATTTCAACATTTATTTTGAAGCCATGTTTAACAAAGCAAGCCAATTTCAGCTACAGTTCAGCTTGTGGCATAGCTGATTGAACTCACTGCTACATAGTTAGACAGGTATGAGTGCTCAGCATTAAATGCTTCCATTTTGTTCCAGTACAGCAATAAGAACAACAAATAGTGAGGCACTGGAATTTATTCTTTAAGCTGGTACATAATAAACAGAACTTTCTGAATCACACCTCAGTTCTGAGGCAGCTGCCTTACTGCTTAACTTTAATTCCATCCTGAGGGGAGTGCAGGAACTGACCTGCTCTCAGTTTTGAGGACAACCATAAAACACCCTCCCATACCTATTCTGAGACAGCCATTTAAAGCAACAAGTTGGGCCATAAAGTGCTTGGGCACAAGAGCCACGTGCAGGACAGAGGCACTGAATCTCCTTACACAGAGAGTTTGGCAGGGAAGTCCTTGGAGAGCACTGCAGGGCAGACAATGGCTCATAATGAACTCCCCAGGCTGCACTCAAAGTTACCCACAAGGGAAACCACTGAAAAAAACCCATTCTCAAAGGACAAGTACAATTAAAGGCTCTCAGAATTCCTAGGTGAGAATCCCTAACAAACTACTTGCAAAATAACAACACATCATACACGGTGGATACTCACTAGGACTCGCTCACTCATGTTCTGTCCAAAAACAAACTTGTTGCTCGATGCATCTGCACTGTTTGTAGAGTTCTCTACACTGAAAAAAAAATGCAACAAACAAAACAGGTTTTATAAGACAGAAAATTCTCTCTTCTGCTAACAAATTCCTCACAAAGTGAGTGATTGTCACTAGCTTTAAAAAAAATTAAGCACTGGTTGATACAAACATAGGTAAAAATTAATTCAACTTAGTAACATGAGAGCACATACTGGTTTTACAGAAAAACAATTCACTCCAAATGATGACCAAAGATTTTGTTAAGATCTTTTTCCCTTTAGATAACTAATTACATACAAAGCAATGCTGAATGCTAAGTGAGGGCTTACTGTTTAATCATAACATACTCTTTCAAAACCAGTATTCTACATGCATAAACTTGAACTACTGCATTTTTTTTTAGGTTAATTTTTTTCAGCAAGGGAAATAAATGCACTGAAATAAATGCACTTCCAATACAGTAACTGAAACAAAGGTAGCAGGGATAAGTAATGCCTTTTATTAGACTAGTTGCAATACCCCAGCCTCTCCAAGAAGTTTCACAATCAAATCTCAGCCTTTACTCCTTCCTTACAGAAGAAGCATCCTCCTCCCATTGTTATTTTTATTAAGAGATTTTAAATCCCATTTAGGAAGGACAACAGTTTTACTCTTTTACAGACTCAAAAGACTTAATAAGTCATTGTTCACCTGCCTTCCCATCAGGAAGACACCAACAAGCTCAGGAAGTGAACAAACAGACCAATCAAATCAAGCCTACTTGCATTTCAAAGTTTGGAAAATGGGGGTACATCTGTCACTACAAGTGAAACCAAACAAACCTCTAAATTGTACATGTAGAGTTCTTACTTCTGAATAAGGACATCCTCAGGGGAAGACAGCTTTACCTACTAAGGGAATTAAATGCCACAGTTCTGAGCTCTGAATGTTAACAGGAACTCAATATGACCTACTGGTATCTGCCATGTGACTCGGTACATTTACAATTTTTAAAGGACTGAATGGGAGGAATCTCCTTTTACCAGCCCACTACCACAATGCTTTGCCATCCCAGATGAAAACTTGGGCCGACTCCCCTTACAGACACTTTATTTTTTTTTAAGACAAGTCCAAATAGGTTTCTGACAATTGACCCACAATAAATCCTCCCAAAGTGAAGACTCAAATGAATTATGACAGTAGATGTCATACAAGTTGAAAAATATGAAAAAATATTTTACTATTTGAAGCCCACATATTAGCAGTTATTGTCTGCCAAATCTGATTAAACAAATCTGTGTCTCTTGGAAAGGCATTGACCTGGCATCCAGAGGTAAAGGTGTTCCCTACCTCTGGTGTGCACCATCTGAAAAGCTCAGCACCAAAAGTTCATTGACTGCAAACTGCCTACTGCCTACTTCATAGTGAACAACAGGTCTTAAAAATGCAGAATATAAGGACAAAGTAAACATGCATTGGTGCTTTTCCTACAGTTTTTTCATGGCCTCAGACAATGTTCATTTCAGTTTGCTCCAGGAACAGAGATGTTGTTCTACTCCATCACTCTTGGTAGGATTTCCCCTCATGCTTTTCCAGTTATTACCTGAATTCACAGCTCTGTAAGATATTATCTTTCTGTTTTCTACTCTTTCTATGTATTACTTGATATTTTTGACCACTACTAAGCTAGCATTTTCACAGAGCTGTACTGCTACCTCAGCCTCAAGCAAAGGCTGTCAGCTCAGAGCTCATCACTGCAGACAGAATTAGCAGTTTTCTCCTTTAGCTGCCTCACTTTCCCTATGCCTACATCATATTTCTTCTGATGCTACTGCCTGATCAGAAATTCTCTCAAAGACTTCCCACAGTTAGGTTCCTGTTTATTCACACAGGCCCTCTACATTGCTCTGAAAAGTTTACTACCTGTGGTGAGTCTTGTGTTATGTCTGGAGAAAACCCTCTCACACTGCAACAAATTGTGGGAGGGGGGCTTGGACTTGGAAATTGGATTTTTGGGGGTCTCAAACCACGACACTACCATGAAAAAATAATTCTTTTAAACTATTCTTCCCTTTACCAATATCATGCATGAAACATACTGAACAACACAAACACAGTACAGATCTCTACAGGATTCCACTGGTAGCTCCAATTTATTCCATCACTGTTCCTTTCTAATCATGAGAGAAGACTTCTCCCATCTTATGCTTGTTACTTTTCTGAAGAGGCTTTTGGTGAGGCTGTGGTCATGTAAATGGTATCAAAAGCATTTCCTTTGACCAGATAAGATTGAGGATTTCCCCAGATCTGAAGAGCGTCATTGCATTCCCCAGAAGCCTGGCTTCCCACTGACCCAGTCTAAAACCCAATAAAGAGCAGAATCACAAAGAATTTCCAATCAAGAGTAAGGAGAACTGTCCTATAGGTTTTCCTGTAGTCTCACCTGGAACTGATGTACTGTAGGAAATAGTTGGTTGCAGAAGGTGTATCTGCTGTAGGCAGGCCAGCGTTCTGCACCTCAGCGCTTTCATCGCTCTCATCTCCCAGCTGGAAAAAGCACAGTTTTAATTACTGACCACAAATTTTTCAACTCATTCTTTCTAAGGACACAAAGTTCCACCCAAAAATGCCTTCTACAACAAAACAATACAAGCCTGTGCCCCAATATTACACTTCCTTTTATTATGCTACGAAACCTGTGCAAATCTGTCTTCAACAGGAGGAACTAACAATCCAACTCAGTTATTCCATGCACAGGTTTGAGCCCAGGCAGCCCTTTTTTTTCTTTTCTCACCTTTTCTGTGAAGTCTTGGTTGCGTGGGAGCATTTTAGGATTGCATTTCAACTTAATTCTGACTCAAAAGGTAAGAGAAAACACTACATTGCACTGAGTTTTAGATGTTACTTATGACTGCAGTAGATGCATTTATTTTTGAAAGTTTCTTATGCTACTTAACAAAATTAATACTTAACAGAACTAATTAATTTACTAAATGTCTAAGACTAGTTTTATTAAACAGCCAACCTACATTCACAACTTTTAATTTTACATATATACATGGAGGTTTTAACCCTGGAGCTTCAAAGTACTTCACAAACTTAGTCAAGAGAAGAAACATGTTTACCTTAACTCTGTCTCTTAAGTTTTGCCCAAATACAAATGCTTGCTGTGCATTTAGTTCAGCCTTCTCACAGCTGTTATCTGAAGTACTGTTGGACTCCTTTTTCTGACATTCTCCTGCCTAAAGAAATGGAAAAATGCAGCCTGGGTAATTGAGCTTCTTTAAATAAAACCACGTTATGACACGGTGAGTCACACACTCATTTACAATGATAAGCCAACAACACCTCAAGAGCTACAAGGCAAGTTTTGCATTTAAAATAATGTAGCTGTTGTTGTTTAGAGTGTTTTTCTAAAAAAATATTCTGGAGAGACTCCAGCATTTAACACAACTACTGCGTGAACTCAAGTAACTTCCACCTGTTCTAGAAAGCTTCAGGCAGACAAAGCTGACTGCAAGTGCCAAGACAGTGAAGAATATCCCACCATGTTCCTTGGTAAAATTGCAATTCAGTCATGAAGTTTCATCCCATTTAATATTGAGCCTTCAGAAATTCTTAGCATCCAGATTTAAGGGCTTTCTTCTATCAGAAAAAAGTTTCTCCCAGGTCAGTTGGTCAAAAAAGTTAAGAGGACTTTTGGATGTTGAAAGCACAAAGAGGTTCTCCCTAATGATGTATTCAGCAGTAACAAGCATGTCCTACAAAGTTTTCATACTCCATGTGTGGAATTTACAAGTGTTTCTGCTTGGATATTCAGGATTGAGACTTGAATTTCAAGTGAACTGTTCCATACTCTTGCACCAAACAATACTATTTCTGTGATCAATGTGGCATCAAAAAACCCACACTCAAACTCCCCAAACATCCTCCCCATGCTATCAGTCAGGATCCTCAGATGCCAATGGTTAGCTCAAAACCCACAGGGAAGGGAAGGACTGGATTCACTGCACAGAACTGGAAGGAAATATTTCATTACTTTTCTTTCAAGATAGTAAATGAACAACTTTTGATGCACTTCAATGTCTTTTGCTCTAGGTGAGGCTTTTCAGCCTCTCATTACCTGTACTCTCTATTTCTTGTAGGGAATTCATTTACTGATGTTGGGTTTTTACTCTGTTCAGAGAATATTTAAGTTTGTTACTTTGAGTCTCCTTCTCCAACTCACCTTCTCTTCAGAGTCAGAACTTTTCAGTGTTGCATCACTTGGTAATTCTGATGTGGCTGCAGAATCTGGCAGGATATTTACACCATTAGTGCCACTGCTGAGAACTGCAACAAGGAAAGAGAAAATCACATAAATTCTCTACATATTTAGACTGTCCTAAAAGTTTTCTAATGCAAATTGCATGCAGTTTTTCTCTTTTAAGTCCATGAAACATTGCAATGCAAACTAGAGAGCTCCCACTGTATTTTGCAAAAGACAAAGGACCACAATTCAGCAGTTCTTAGCAGAATCAAAATTTCAAACACAGAAAAACAAGTCAGCAAAAAAAAGTCATTTAATCAATCAAATGCTGCAAGGGCTTCAATACATACAACTTCAAGCAATCACCCTGCTCCAATCTAATACTGTTCCAAAGAAGGTTCATCTTCAGGTTGATTCACCTGCTCACATACTGAACTCACACTGAAAATCTGTACTCCAATATTAAGTTTTCTGTAGAGTCCAATCTGTGCCAGCAGCCATGTCAAGAAATCAAGTTAGAAATGTTTGCTTCTATGCCAGATTCACGATTAACTGAAGTTACTCACTTTTTCTGTTCAACCAAAATTCCACATAACAAAAGGCACCGGGCTGGGGAAACATGGAATTTAGGAGACATGGACACTTCAAACAGTTTTTCTGCTTTACTTACAGTCTTTAATCATGCTTATTTCCATCAGCTATATCAGATTCCATAACAATATAACATTACATGAATGATCAAACTTAAGAATTAAAATTCTATCTTGAAGTCACAACTCCAAAATGGTCCACAAGCCCAGAGGCACCTCTCAGCAATTTAGGCACTTTACTGCTGATCAATTATTGGTGATAGCTTATTACACCATGGTCAATGCTGTCTGCCATTTGAGTGCACACACTTAGAAGCCTTTTTATTCCAAAACCACATGGATTACACCAAAGTCAGAGGCCTGGCAATGTCAGGCAGTTCTCTTCCACAAGACCTGAAAGTTCCACTGTGTAACCCCTCTTGTAACACAGACACACTTGACATTTAAGATGTTTCTCTTCTGAAAGGAGAAACCTAGAAAAACTAGGTGGATGTTGAGTAAAACCAAACCACTACATTAAACAGACTGAATATTTCTGTTATCTCCTGACTGTGTTCTAGAAAGCAAAAGCATGATTTACCCATTTGTGAGAAAGCTTTTGGCTGTGGGGCCTGTAACACTGCTGGACGGAGCACGCTGCGCTGCTGTTCCTTCGGCTTCTGGCTGGGGAGACCTGCAAGGGCAAAGCTTTTTTCAAGAGCTATAAAGCTTTAAAGTTGAAAAGTTCAGCTTCATCTAATCTTCTCTGTAACTGCTTCCAACAGAACGTACAGTGAAAAAAAGAGACCATCAGAAAAGAGTCCACTCCCTTCTTTTCCATCCCTCACTCAGCCTCAAAATAGAATTACTCCCAAATAGAGAAGACTACTTCATAGCCTTAAAAGACACTTTAAAATATATTCTCTACCCAGGAAAGCACAGAAGGAGAGTTTACTACTGACTCAGAAATAAAAGCCAAAGTGTAGGAGAAATGAACAGTACACCAGTAATCCTATTTATACACTGACATTTTATTTAACTACACATTCCAACTCTTCTCTTCTCATACCACTGAAGTAATTTCCAGATACTGGTAAAAGATTAATTTTTTCTTCATGCAATAAAATGTATTGGTAGTGTAATAGTTGAGCTGTGTTGTTTAACAACTTTTTGCCTTTTTGAATTAACCTGGCCTCTTTGGTTTGCTATAGCAAGATACACAGCACTACAACTCTAATTCTGCTATGATTCAAAAAGCCAACTGACCTTAAGCAACCTAATAAAAAAAATCCCAAACATCATAATATCAGCTCTAGAAAGTTATGGCAATCCCAGAAGGTTCAGTTTTCTTCACTGAACACTCTTGATCCAACATAATAATGCAAGAGAACTCACTCAGAGCAGCGAGGACATGACAACAACAGAATATAACAACTACCCTAAGTTCAAACGTTCACAGATCAGCTCAAAAAAGCTTGTTCCTTTCTCAAATTTATCATTCTTCCTGCAAGTGAAATAAAGTTTTCACATCCATATGTAATAATAACTTCCATTACCTAAATAGTTTTGGGGTTTTTTTCCCCTCAAACTCCTAAGGAGCTGTAATATTTATGTCTGTAATATTTATGGCTGGCTCCACCTCAGTAAACAGGAACCTCAGTCAAAGCCAACCTGTGGTGCAGAACAGGCACCACAATACTACCTCACAATAGTAGGTTGAAGAAACCACAAAATAAAATGCTTGGACTGGTTTCTTTGTGCTCTTGCAGAGAACAGTGAACTCACCTGCACTGGGTGCCTGACCATGGATAAGTATTGGTGGCTTCAGCCGGAATCCACTGCTCTTCTCCTCTGCAAACAAAACAACAAATTACAAGGAAAAAGCTGTAACATACCACAAACATCCTATGCAGTCATAATATTCCTCATGTTTTCCCTGTTGTAACAACCCACAAGTTCTATACACATCCAAAGTCATTAGGAGACTTCCAAAGGAAAAAAATTCTCTTCTTCCAAAAGAAATCTGAATTTCCAGCGATTGTCACAACAAATGCACATTACAGACAAACAAGTTGTTGCAAGGAGAACAAGAAAAAGACCATGTTCACAAGAGAAATGGAGTTCCTCCTGTGAAGGACTTAATAGAGATAGAGGTTTTAGGTGAGAGTCAAACTAAAGAAAGGACAATCAGAAGTGTGACTGAACATGACAGGTGCCAACAAGCACCCAACTGCTAGTTATCATAAGTTAAACTTCATTGCTTAACATTAGTTTCTTATAATTCCATTAGCTTTTACCAAGTGCTTTTACAGTGTGAAGGTATAACAAACTCCTTTGCTTGCACTCACCACAGTTAGGGTTTCTAGATAAAACACCAAAGTCTCCAAATATTCATGAATCCACAGCTATTAAAAATTGAGTTCTTAAGAACCTACAAAGAATAATTATACTTTTTTCTTCTTAGGGGCATAATGTCTGTGCTCAGAATAAGACAACCCAGCATCTTACAATCCCACTGTACTTGTTTATTGTCATACCAGTTAATCCTAAACCACTGATGTGCACCACAGCTACACCAACACCACTGAACCAGGATGGGGACTGACAAAATCAGCAGTTCTGCCAACACAGGGTTCACAGGTGATGGCTGAACATCACTATGACCATAGATCATGGTTGTTTTGCTTTCTAATACAGAAGAACAATATCCCAAAGTTGATAAATGAAGATTTCCTGTAAGTTTTATTGTGAGGCTAACAGAGGAGGGTCATATAGCAGTCTTCTGTGATCACTCACAAAGCATGCAACAGTTTTCCTATTTGTTATTTTAATTACCTCCAGCAAGGATGAAGTCAAACAATGAAGTGAGCAAGACAACAGCTCCAAGATCAGAACCATCACCTCTTCCAATCTCACAGATAGGGTCCTATTTCTGAAGTTTCAGAGTGCTTTGGATCATGACAAATTGACAACAGTTCGAGAAAAAAGCAGAAAAATGAGGAAGCTCACCTGGTTCTGAGTCAGAATTGCCTGTAGAGGGTTCACAGAAGCTTGATGGCATAAAGACATTGTTCTTTGTTACTGCAGTCAAGGAAAAGGAAAAAATTAAGGGAAGTTGTGGATGTTGTTTTTAATTATAAACCTGTTCCCAGATGTATTAAGGTTTCAAATGGAAGATTATTTTTCTAGTAATTTGTTCTATTTTTTTTTATATTTCTTCTAAACTAAAACAGTGTTCTAGTCAAAGCAGTCAACAAGTCACTGTCCTGTGGAAGAAGTTTAAGTATTTTGAAAAGAGAAATTAATCTCATCTCTGAACACTGTTGTACTAAAAGTTGCAGCATTGGCCCTTTATAATTAAAAGGCAATTTTTTTCCATATTTGCTTCTTTCCTTTAGTTCTATCTTCTCTCTTTTTATTATTGTCTGCCTTAAACATGACACATGTTTCATATAAGTAAAACTTCCCTACTCTGGAGAGAAACATAACCCCACAAAAAAATTTTAGAAGTTGGGAAAGTGAAAGATTTTCTGGAAATCAAAGTCATCAAACAATGTCAGCAATATTCAAAGAGGCCTTTATGGAAGCTGCAATTGCAATCCAAGTTGTCACTTCTTGACAACAACACACATCAGAAGAGAACAAGTGAATCAGGGAATAAATGCCCATATCCAGTCAAGATATGAGAACACTGTGCCCATAAAATATCAGCAACTAGATTTTAAATTCCATAGTCACTTACTTCTTTAAAACTAAAAGCAAAATAACCAGGCTTTCCCCTTTTAGTCACATCTCCTGAATGTGCTGCATGCAAGAGGAATATTTTTTTACTGTTCTCTCCTTTTGATGAGATGCTTTTCTCATCTCCTTTATTTCAACTAAGACAGTGGAAATAAAGTAGCAAAAGTTTCCAAATCTGCCTCAAACACTGATATGTCTTAAATAAAATAATCCTCAACCAAAGCTAAACCCTTTAGCTTTATTATCTGTGGAGAAGACACAAATCTTAAGAGATTGTTCCTGTGGGTGAACAAATATGAGACATGACCCTTCCTGTGCATGTGAACTGCACAAATGTACCCCAGTGATTTCACTGCCCTGACTGTGCACACACATGGGCTGTGGTCATTCTCTCATGTTTCAGGGATGCACTAAATCCTCTCCATTTTAAAAAGGATGGGAGAAAAGAGAAAAGCACTAGAACAAGCACAAGCTAAGACTTGGAAGATTTCCTGGCAGCGGAGCAACTAAGAAATTCAAATTTGTTAAGGAGCAACCTGATCACAACAAATCAAAAAGATTTCTGGTTAGTTCTTCAATTTAACAGCACCAGATTAAAAGCTGAAAAGACAAATATATATAAACTTAGAGATAAAAAAATTTTTAAAGTTATTTCTCAATTTCTTTGGGCTTCACCAAATTTGCTAACGTGGACCACAGAAAAACAGAGAGTACATGGTTGCTGTGGTCTTAAGACAAAGCACAGCAGACAGCACTAAGACTGCAAACATGACTGGAAAAATAAAAGGTCTAAGAAGGAAACCCACCCCTTTTATATAATATCACAGCAACATTTACCTGACTGAGGAGGGAACTGAGTTAAGGATGAAGTTCTCTCACGTTTTACAGGTGGACAGTAACTTCCATCCTCTCGATCAGATTCTGTAGGAAAAAAGCAGTTAGAGAAAATGCACAATATTCCAACAAGACACATGCTTGTGGTTTTTAATCTTACAGTAAAATCTCTTACCATCTCCATCTTCTGGACTTGATCCATCTGCTGATCTCTGAAATCAGATTACAGTGATGAAACAAAAGTCACATACTGAACATTTTCAGTCTCTTTGGATTGATCCAAATGAGTTAATAATCAGTTAGGAGATTTTTGCTTTACTGTCAATGACATACACTCAAGGCAAAGCATTATTTCTATGATTTACATGTAGGTATATTGAGTTTCACTCAGATACTATTAAATACAATTAACTCAAAATATCTCATTTACAAATAAGATTCCTGAAGATTCATATCCAAGCACTAATATCCTTAGGGACTATGTAACAATTATTGCAGTTACATTTTCTATACAGCAAAAATCTGAAAATAACAGTTTTCAAATTTGGTTTGATTTTAAAATTATCATAGAAGTTTCAGGTTCAACATAATAGGTATGTTTATTTGGAAGTTCATTCCAAAGCACTTTCTCTAGTTACTCTAAGTGACATTAGTTCCTTCAAAAAAGTGACAGCACTGGAGGAATGTCTTTGAAAGCACTCTATAAAGCAGTACAATAGTATTTTCATTGGAATTAGCAATGGATAGTCTCCTAACATCTTCCACAGCACCAGGAACAAAAAAGAAAGCACCACAGGCTGCCAACTATCAAAACATTCAAAAATGTGATGTTTGAACAAAGGTTTTACATCTTTTCTGAGGATTTCTAGTCTCTTTCCTCCTACTTCCTCAGCCAGTTCCTCAGCTAATACAGCCTCCTTTACTCCTGCAAAATGCAATCCCATGATGCTCCTTCCACTGTGGAAGGTGACCAGGGCAGCACTAGCACTTTTATCTCATAGGAATGTTTAGGTTAGCAAACACCTTTAAGATCACCGAGTCCAATAATCTCCTCAGCACTGCCATGCCCACCACTGAACCATGTCCCCAAGTGCCACATTCACACAAATCCCTGCAGGGATGATGACTCCACTGCTGCCATGGGCAGCCTGTTCCAGGGTTGCACAACCCTTTGGGGGAACAGGCATTTCCTAACAGCATAGAATCACAGAATCAGCTGGGTTGGAAGGGACCTCCGAGATCATCAAGTCCAACCCTTGATCCAACCCCGCTGTGGTTCCCAGCCCATGGCACTGATGCCACATCCAGTCTCAGCTTAAAAACCTCCAGGGATGGAGAATCCCCCCCTTCCCTGGGCAGCCCATTCCAATGGCTGAGCACCCTCTCTGCAAAGAAATTCTTCCTAATCTCCAACCTAAACCTCCCCTGGCACAGCTTCAGACCGAGCCCTCTTGTCTTGCTGATGGTTGCCTGGGAAAAGAGACCAACCCCCCCCGGCTCCCCCCTCCTGTCAGGGAGTTGCAGAGAGTGAGGAGGTCTCCCCTGAGCCTCCTCTTCTCCAGGCTGAACAGCCCCAGCTCCCTCAGCCTCTCCTCACAGCACTTGTGCTCCAGTCCCTTCCCCAGCCTCGTTGCTCTCCTCTGGACCTGCTCCAGCCCCTCAATGTCCTTCCTGAGCTGAGGGCCCAGAACTGGACACAGCACTCCAGGGGTGGCCTCACCAGTGCTGAGTCCAGGGCAAGAATCACTTCCCTGGACCTGTTGGCCACACTGTTCCTGATCCAGGATCCATTGGCCTTCTTGGCCACCTGGGCACACTCTGGCTCCTGTTCAGCTTCCTGTCAATCCAAACTCCCAGGTCCCTCTCTGCCTGGCTGCTCTCCAGCCCCTCTGTCCCAGTCTGTAGCCTAAACCTTCAACTCAAGGTCGTTTCTTCTGGTCCTGTCACTTGTTACCTGGAAGAACAGACCAACACCCGCCTGGCTACACCTTCCTTTCAGAAAGCTCTTGACATACTGGACCTTCTCCCTAGTCCAACGCTACCCTTTCATCCCAATCCTGCCCCAGGACATGCAGACAGACACCTCCTCTTCACACAGTCTCACTTCAGAGCTTGCAGCTTGCAGGCAGAACCCTCAGCAGCCCCAAAGGTCCTCCCACACCATGACTCGGCCTCTTGGACACTGAGAGCAGCCAGACACACAACAGCACTGGGTAAGTCTGCACAGAACTGACCTCTGAGGAATACCTTGTGCATAAGAATACCAGAAAACATGAAACTTTCTATTTAGCACTGCATATATTTAGAACCCAGACAGTACTGTACTGTCAGTATTTCACTAAATGTTAATAAAAACCCTGTACTTTGCCTATGCAATGAAGAGTTTTTCTGTTTTGTTTTACATTAAGAGTATAGCTACCTCACTAGCATCCCAGTTGATACTTTTGAAACCTTTAGCATAGAGAATGAGAAGCTACTGACACTTCTGGAACACAATCCCCTCCATTCACACACACCTATCAGTGTTAATACTGCATTTGGATCATCCCTGGCTCTTCCTATATAATCAGTGAAGTAGTCCACAGTATTAGAAGATGGTCTTATTAGTCATTGCCCTTGCCAACACACATTAGTTTTGCAAAAGATAAGGTTTAAGTGGAAAATCATGTTATACATATTTCAGCAACCAGCATCCGAACTCAGAAAAAAAAAATCTATTTTGCACAGAAAGTGTTGTCACATATACCAGCAACTTGTTTCAACTTTTATCCAAAATCCTGAGAGCAAAAGGAAAATGTCTGATAAAAAATTTGCACGAATGGAACTGCAGATCTCAATATGAAAAAAATCCTTAAAAATAATTCAGTGGTTTCCCCTTGAACATCAAAAACTTCTTAAGCTGTTACTAATACGTGTTGTCCCCTCAGTGCTCAAATAACAGACAAAAAAAACCCCCAAACCTGTGTAGCACAAGCCTCAGATCATCACATCACTGTAATTTCACTGACACAAGCACAACTAATGTACCACCACCATGTTCAGTGGGCAGGGGGCATCAAAATCCAAAACCAAGTCTGGACCCTTCTGAGGGCAAAGCACAGCAGAGCATCTGCTCCCAGTTATTTCCATGCTTCCTAGTCCAAGAGTTTTGGGAGATTAAAGCTGTGCACCTTTGGACAAACAGGTAGATACTGTGGGAGTGTGGGCACACACCTGTACTGGATAAGCTTCACTTCTGGATGAAGCCACACAATAAAGTAAGTTACCACTGCAGCCAGAATTGCTGCTTCAGAGGAACCTGGGGAGACTAGACAAAAATCAGGGGAATGTATCAGGGGAATATATGCATGACACTCCTGACAGGCTGGAAAACCAGCAAATTACAGTTAATGACAGTGAACAGCAGTCCAGCCTCTCTTCCCAGCCTACTCAGTCTGTGTTACAGCAATCCCTGCTTCACACAAGTACACTACACAACGGAAACAAAAGGCAGGATCATCTCATCCTGCAAGGAACCACCAAGGTGACTCAACTTCTCTCCATTCAGTGCTTTGAAATTAGATGCTGAAGAGACACTTAAACCAGTAACATCAAAATCCAACCTACAATTTTCTCATTTAAGAGCAGAAGCCACCTTTCACTTACTCTCTCCTCCCCCTGCTTTTAGAAATCCAGCCACAGGAAAGTTACAATTATTTCTAAATAGAGCTTCCTACAATTCTGACACACTTCTAATTAAGGAAATTACCTTTATAAATGCTACCAACTGCTTTTTAAAAGTGCCAGTGACCATAATTAACTAGACTACAAACATTACTTCCTCACACAGTTGCTACATCAAACTAAGAGAGAAGAACTTAAAAACTTCAAGAAATTTGTCTGGTTTTGCTTATTCACAATAAATGAACAGAAACAGGGACAGGAAGGGAGAATTTGAGTAAAGTAAAAAAAAAAGGACAATTGTCAGGGAAAGCTGTAAGAGTACACTTATATATGACCATCAGAGACTGTATCTCTGGCCACACCGTGTTCAAGTCTTAGCAAAAAATATCTGAGTGTACAAACAATACTAAGTAAACAAGAAATATGTAGTGTCTCTTATTCAGTCTTAATTCACCCATCTTCTCAAGGCCCTAGGAAGACTGCATGAAAACTTCTGCTCCAGCAAATCAGTACAAGCACACTGAAGATGCATCACCCTTCCCTCTGTATTTCAAGATAAGAGATGGTTTCACTCTAAGAGATTGGGATAGTTGGAAGAGTCTTGCCAGTGCATGTGAAGGGCAGTTACATGCCCCTACTGAGCACTTACAATTCCATAAATTTAACTGAATGGAGTCAAATTCAAGGATGCTGAGACAGTTGTTCTGTACTGCCATGAATTCCTGCATATGATCCCCAACAGCAGTTCTGGTTTTCAAATTTCTTTCAGAACTGGGTTAACTGGAGTAAGATTTTCTGCTCTCTAAGAACAAGACTAAGATAACCACTTGCTGCAGTTTTCCTGAAAGTCTGGTTAATGCAGTTCTCTTGGACAGCTCTAGTAACACTGCAATCTCAAATGACAGAAAACTGAGATGAAAGTCTGTGACTATGTTGACCAGCTATATTTTAGTCCTTGAAAAATTTCATCTTCACAAAAGAATCTGAAACGGAGGATTTGTGGAAATGTGCTTAACCTACAGCTATTTGCACCCTGTCATGACAATCCATTCAGCACTGGGTTTACTGGAAATGGTCCATTTTTGGATTAAAAAAAAACCAAACAAACCAACTAGCCAAGAAAAGGGTGCAGGTATTGGGTGGAGCAGCCTTAACAGGCAAAGATCCAGCAAAGAGCACATGCCTAGGATGTGTTGTCACAGTGAACAGTGATACTTGCCTGCACCAAGAAAATATGGCCCACCAACCAGAAAGATTAGGAACACTTAAAAATGCTCTGAAAAACTCTATAGCAGTAGTCATTTAGTCATCTAATCTTCCAGAAAATATTTTGCTGCACCACCAGCAGAAAAATCTTAAATTATGAGCACTGACAGCTTTTCCAACCACAAGGTACTGACTTCCTCCCCCATCAAATACTTAAACTCAAAGTTCTGCTTTAGTATGATTTCTTAGTGCTTTTAATCTATTAAGTACCTTACAGGTTGTCATGACAAGCTCCTTTTATATCCAGTGGAAACACAGTATTAACTGCTCACTTTGTCAAGCTGCAGCATTATGGCTCAGATGGAACAAAGAGCTCTCCTCTAACTGCTTAAAGCAAATCCCACAAATACAGATGCACTTTCTCACTCATTTAGAAGTGCTCTCATCCTTAGCAAACACACAGTTTACACCCTAAATTTTAAAATACTTGAGGCATCATCTAGAGTTACACTGCTAGGGAGACCCAAACAAATCTAATTTCTGCTAATTGGAACAGGGACTTAGAGAGGACGAGATCAAAGAACCAGACAGACAGTGAGCTGCACTGCCTACAATGAACAGTCACGGATTCCACTGCGTGGAAGGGACTTTTTTCTCTGATCCCCTCAGCAGCAGAAGTACTTGGTAGGTTGACACTTACCCCTGCCAGTTCTTGTTGAATAGGAGCAAGCTGGGCTTCAGCAGCGGGACTCAGGGCAGCACTGACTGAGGCCACAGTGGGAGCAGGGTGCTCAGAGTCGCGCTCACCAGCTGGTTCTGGATGACCCAGACCATGGTGGAGGGGCTCAACCTCTCCCTGGGGCTCCTCGCCTGAATCCGACAAAGCTTTTTGCTCTGCAGGGGACTGTGAGCAGAAAAGACAACGTCCCTTCAGTGCAAGGCTGCGACATGAGAGAGCAGTTGTCCTACTGAGAGCATCTGCTAACCCCTTTTGAAATTCCGCTGCTCTCACGGTAAGGCAGAAGGAGCTGCTCGGCAGAAGGAGCTGCTCGCTGCTGAGACACCAATTAAAACACACAGGAACTATGTAAACAACCTGCTGACTGAATCAGCTTCCCCTCCCCGCAAAAAGCATCACGTGGAGCAAATGCACTTTTTTGAAAGTTAGTCAAAAATCATCTGTGTCCCCGGCAAAGAACATTTGGCCAGCCACAGGGCTGCTGGAGTTTAACTCCTTCTCTTGAACACTTAGACAGCTGATGGCTTTTACCCCCAGATTCAGACATAAAAATTAAATAGACAATTACTGTAAATAACTGTCCTTCACTGTTGTTCAGCTCACGTTTCAGGGAGGTGAGGTTGGTTACAAAACTCTCCACAGGAATTATTATAACATTCACACAAGACAGGTGATCCTTTCAGATTCACGTGATGGTGAATTATCCAAAAAGCAACATCAATACTTTCTTTCCTAAATTAAGAAGTCTGCACATCTATTTCAAGGAGGGAGGTGACAGGATAACTAGTACACTCTAATGCAATTTGGTATTTGCTGAGCTTCTGCCACAGACTTGTCATTTCTTCACATCATTTAATGCTGCACATCCCTGCTTGTAGAACAAAAATCAAGCATTACCACATTCTGCACACATCTGAAGAGTAAAAAACTTACAGGTTTTGAGCCCAAACAACTGTATTGTGATTAAGGACTAAATTACAGTCCATGGATAACATGCAAGCCAAGGATGTGTGGGCCAAGCTTCCTAATGTCCTATGATAAAATATCTAAAGAATCAAGCAGTAAGGCAAAGATGAACACAACCTTGGCTTGTTCACAGAAAACACTTGGTAGAATGAAGAGAGATTAAAAATGCCAGGGCCGTGCAAGAGAGTAAACAGAAGCCTCAAAAATAAACAGCAGTGTTTACATCTTAAGGGCCCCAAGTTCTCCAAGTAAGATTTGCCCTGTTCTCATAACAGAAACAACTACTAAAAGCCTGCAATACATAAAATTTTATCTTGCAAGAAATTACTACAATTAAGGCTGAGAATAGTCAAAATATATTTACTGGGGTAATACTATGGGGGGTAAATTTGGGGATGCTGGGCTTTTGCACTGTCAAAATTTTCTGGTTTTAATATTTAGTTGTTACTAACAGATCCAAACATTAACTTAAAACCCCACAGAATGAGAAGAGTTAAAGAAACCTTTTATTTGTCACCAAAAATTTCATCAGGCACTCTAGCAACCTTCCCTACCTCTTTTCCTGGGGAGAACAGCAGGAAAAGGCTACCTGGAGCTGGCCCCAGCACTCACAACATAGGTATGTTAGTCACAGAGAAAGACAATAAGTAAAGACCTCAGTTCTCCACTTGATGCTTAATACCCATTACTCCTAATCCCTTTTGAAGCCAAGGGCACTCCACAGGCCACTCAAACTGTCTTCTTCCCCTTCAAGGGGAGACAGCCATTAAAAAAAGCACAAGAATTAAGTCACAAGTTACCTGCATCACACTCAGCACAAGAGCAATTATAAAACAGCAGCACTGAAGAGCTGATATTTCTCATGGCTTAAAATGCACGTGTCCTTTGGTTCTCTCTCTGCCACCCCAAATCATCCAACACAGCCCTTTCCCCCACAGCTCCTCAATCCTGCCCAGCCTCCTCTGGTCACCTGCAGGCCCGAGGCCGCTCACCTTGCCCGAGCAGAGCCAACCTCTGCCAGGCAGCAAGTCAGGCAGGTTTCTAGTTTTTTGGACACATCCACATTGGTTTTAACATTTAAACCCCCATCACTTTGTCCCTAGTTACCAGACTCTGCAAGTATTAGGCTTGGGGATCCATCGAGCCACAGCAGAACCACGTGCACTCAGCTCCTGGGCCAAGAGCTGCTTGTTGCAGCACTGACACCCCCACAC
>NW_020884996.1:952713-954352 GCF_003945725.1 Corapipo altera
CTGCAGCACTGACACCCCCATACCCTGCCCAGCTGGCACAGCCATTGAGACAACCCTGCCATTAACAGCCTGTGAAGAACCTGAGCAGGGTTGGGGCACCCTAAAAGCCACGGTGCTGAAAAGCTGTAACGAGAAGGGTACTAGGAAATGGGGATGGGGATGAATCTGAGGGATCTGACAGGGATGGGAATGAATTCTGCTCCTTGTCAGTAGCCAGAATGATCCTCAGGATGAGCCAACCATCACCAGGGGTCTGGAGGCAGCAGGGAATGATTGGGAAACTGCAGCCAGCCAGACTGAGGCTGGAGATTACCAAAAAGAGGCAAAATAATGCCTAGAGAGAGGGTGTGGAAGTGTTTCCACATAAAAATAGCTAAATACCTTCTTATTCTTCAGCCATAATACACAGAATTTGGAGTAAAAAGGAGCAGGCATATAACTGTGAAATCATAAGTGGCATGGAAGATGCCAATGCAGTGACTGCCACAGAGCAAGAGCTGGAAGGATCTTGTTAAACTTTGCTATTAGAGGCTCAAAAGAAGTCCCGTCCAAAACTAAAGGGGACAAGAAGCTCCTCCTGCTAAACTTCCTGTCAGAAGATGCCATGGATCCCAGTAGCTCAACACACACATTCAGCAAGCAACTGGAGAAATTAGAAGAAAGAGGAAAAAAAAAAAAAAGAGCCTTACCAGAAATTTACACTGAGTTTTAGCTACAGATCAGAAAATTGCTAATAATGCAAGAAGAGACAAGAACATTCAACACACACTTGTGCTAGACACTTAAAAGTGGAAATGACAAATTAATTTTGCAAGTAATTTATATCAGTTTAGAACACGTAAAAGTGGGTTAAACATCCAACAGATTTTAATAACAGTAATTAGTGACAAGTATTCTAAAAAGTGAAATAAACATAACTCTGATTCCTATCCTGAGCAAGACTGGAATATATGCTTCAAGAACCACAAAAGAAACAAACCAGAAATAACAATTATTGCCAATCATCACTTTTACACCAAAAAGTCTGAAGCCAAGATGAGAATTTCATGGCCAAGTCAATACATAAAATTATATTAGAAAAAATATATTAAATTAATAAAAAACTATTGCAAGCTTCAGAATTTTGTGAACACTATTTAAGAGTGTTTAGTTGGTTTAAGTCATGGAAGACAAAACCAGCAAAGGACTCATGGATTTGTCAAAACACAACTACCCCAGGCAGAAGTTTATACAGCTGTGCTCAAGAAAGCATATTCAAGGGAAACTGCAAACTCCTAAAATTAATTTTAGTCTCCAGTCACAGATGCTATTGAAAGGGTTTCCTAATCTCCTAACTTCATGAATTCTGATCTAAGTTCTTGCTCAAAGTTCTTTGTACCTGGTGAACATTCACTCTGTTCATTTTTGCTGTAATGTTTTGTCTGGGATGTGTGTCCTTCCTGGAGCCTCCTCTTCTCTATAGGAAACACTCCTTATAAAGTATAGCTCTAGAGATAACTTGGAAAAAATCTGATCCTGTCTCCTAAATACTAAGGCAAAGATCAACAGAGAGATGAATAATGTTAGGAAGCCATCAACATAAACTCACCTTGCTCGGCCAGATCAAACAAAATCTATTTTATTAAAACTAAAAATAATC
>NW_020884996.1:954362-1018846 GCF_003945725.1 Corapipo altera
CTCGGCCAGATCAAACAAAATCTATTTTATTAAAACTAAAAATAATCCACTCAGACTAAATACATACAAGTCTATTCAGAGATTTGGCTTTCTCTGCATTGCAGAAAATAAGGAGAGACATGAAGGAATACTTAAAAGCTAAGATTCATACGATGCTACAACCTCTAAATATAGGCAAATAAAATGCATTTTCAATAAAGATTGGCATAAGCACACTTGGATCAGCTTCTCCTTCCATTTCTAAGTTGTGCTATTTGCAACTCCTTTCCTCATTTTCTCCACCCTGGCCTATCCAATGGCCTAAAAAGACTACTCTCAGCATATCTTTTCACACTTTTGACCTGCTCAGAGCCAAAGACCTCTGGCTGGTAGCCTCACCTGCCTCTGACATTATGAACCTCTCTCTATTCCTCCAAGTTTCACCTTGCACAACTGTCTCTCCAAATACATTCACGACCATTATTTGAAGAGCAGCAATGTACTCACAGTTATGAACTCCTAGGCATCAATTTTAACTCCTTAAGTATACTACTGACTTACAACCCAGTTCAATTAGGTGTCCCTAACAAAGTCCCTTGGCAGCTGTGCAAAGGATGCTGAGAGAGCCTGGCCAAGGGAATGCTTTGCCCCTCCATACACAAGTTACTTCATCCACAGTTCTCTGTCTGCCACCATCCTAAACCTACAGCATGAACATTTTCTAGTCATTGACCTCCTCAAACCACCAAAATCAAGCATTTCCAAATAATACCACATCAAACCAAGACTTCAACTAATCCCTACTTTACACATCATCTTAATTTATTTTTTTTTTAACTCGTGGTTTTGCTCTCCAGACTACCTGCAAATGCCATCTTTCTCATCACCTAAATCACTTTTACAACTCCACATCTACTTTTAAAACTTTTAAGACCGTGTTGAGAGCTAGAACAACTTAACAACATAAACCCTTATTCACTCCAGAACCTTTACCTTTAGCACCCCTGAAACTCTTTGCACCACTTCAGAATGGAACAAGGCCCAAGCATCATGTAACTTATCTTCCTTCAGAGTCATCCTTAAAAGCCCAGCACTATCAATTCACCTACAGAAAGCAGTACACTGACCAAAACCAGTCATAAAACAAGCTGTTCTTTTTCATATAAAGTGTTCTTTTCTCTGTTCTACCATTTTCCCAACCCAGGTTGGCAAAGGGAAGAGGACAAGGTGCAAGCTACACCACAGACAATGGCTTGTTTCCAAGCACAAAAACTTTTCAAATCACAGTTGCACATCTACCTTTTGATGTACTTGAGACTGGGGAGGTCATGATGATCCTAACACGATGAGAGTCAGTAATGACCAGAAGATCACCACAGCTCACACTTGCAGAACAAAGGGCATTATTACAAAAGCATTTTTGGACAAAGTGTTTCTTTACAACACTACTATGTTAAATTTTTTTGAGCTATTATACCTGCTTAAAAATGTGTAAATCCAAAAAACCAGAATGCTTTCACCTCAGAAATGCATGTTAAAAGTTAACTTCAGAAAATAACTTCAAGTTACCTATGGCCAGAAATTTGTCATGAAATGGTTTTAGGGCAAAGCTAAAATTAGTTTCAGAGAAGAAACACAAGTCAAACAAGTGTCTAACATTCATCACAGAATAAGCTGTATCCATCAGCTGAAATATTTAATTCAAAAAGTGCTAAGCAAAGCACAGCATAGCTCCTGAATAAGTTATTGGGATAGACAATGGAATAACAGAAATATTCTATGCCTAACACAGCGAGGTTCAGACTTTATGTTGTTTTCAGATCTTAGCAGTTTGAGTTCTCCTAAGCTGATGCAATTTTCCAGCCAGCATCAGCATTAGGAACTCTGCCTGTCAGAAATATGAACAGCAGTGCTAACACTCAGATATCTGTGACACTATCTCTATTTCACACATTGTGAAAAGTTCTCAGAGTGTTAAGGAGATACGAAAATCACGAAAATGGAGACTCACTCAAACGCAGAAACAGCCAACTTGACACCCACCATTAATTCATATCTATAATGAAAATGACAACAGAGAGACTAATCCTGTCTTTAACTGCAAGAGAAAACAACTCAAACCTCCTTACTGAACAAAAAATTTAGAGGCAGCATTATGAACACCATGCATTTTTTGTCCCCTCTAAATCAACATGACAAACTGCAAGTTCTAAAGTTCTATTAAAGTGCATAAACCCTTAGCTGGAAGGCAAGTTATAAAATTAGTTTCCAGACTAGTATGAACTTTGTCCTACAACTTGCTGAGTATTTTCCAACTTCTAATGGAGAAAGAGATAACAGAACCATAGAATCATTCCAGCTGGAAAACATCTCTAAGATCATCAAATCCAAGCATCAATCCAACACTGCCAAGGCCACGACTAACCATGTCCCCAAGTGCCACATCCACATGGCTTTTAAATCCCTCCAGGAATGGGAGGGCAGTCTGTGCCAGGGCTGTACAACCTTTGGGTGAAGAAATGTTTCCCAATATCCAAGCTAAACCACCCCGACACAACTAGAGATCATTTCCTCTGGTCCTGCCCCTTGTTCTCTGGGAGCAGAGCTGACCCTCCCCTGGCTCCACTCCTGGTGCTCCAGCCCCTTCCCCAGCTCTGCTCCCTTCTCTGGACACGCTCCAGCCCCTCAAAGTCTTTCTTGTCATGAGAGGCCAAAAACTGAAACCAGGTTTTGAGGTGGTGCCTCAGCAGTGCCCAGCACAGGGGCACAGTCACTGCCCTGGTCCTGCTGGACACACACTTGTTGGTACAAGCCAGGGGCCAGTGGCCTTCTTGGCCACCTGGGCACACCTGGGCTCATGTTCAGTCACTGCTGACCAGCACCCTCAGGTCCTTCTCTGTTGCACAGTTTTCCAGTGACTCTGCCCCAAACCTGGAGTGTTCCACCGGGTTGGTGTGACCCAAACATGTGATACCTTACAAGCACAAACTTAAGTAGAGATTTCTAGAAAAATAACTTTGTTTAACTTAACAGCAGACACTGTTAGTTTCAGAAAAGGCAGTAAGACCACTGAATTATATCGACCCAGCTGTAATACTGAGAGAGTCTGTAGACTCTGCAAAAAAATAACTCTGCTCAGGATGTCCTGGTTCACGTGGAAGAGCACCAGGTAAACATCTTAGCAACCATCACACTGAACACACACACACAACTGAACACACAGTGCAGTGCTTTTCCTCACCCCTGGTGTGCTGTCAGACTGCTGTGTCAGCACTGAAAAGCCTCCATGAACACTTTTGCTAACAGAAAAAAAAGTGACTTGACAGACTAAATTAAAATTGCAATTTACACAGAGAAATTATATATTCAAGAAGTGTGCTGTTTGACGATTATTTTGAAGTTGCTTTGGCATTTTCTTCAAAACACTGCTCTAGGAAAAAGTCCTTTGTTCAAAGAATTTCCTTGTTAACTTTAATAAGGATAGTCTGTTGTGGCAGGCAATGCACTTAAGCAGGCACCTTTTACAGAAATACTAATGGAGTTAACTGTTAATGGGAACATTTAGCTATTATGTCTTTCTGAAAATACAGTGAAAGGTCTCAACCAGTGTGTAACCTGAGGCACCTTTCCTTGATTAAGCTGATCAAAGGTGGTCTGAATGCTAGGTTCTGATATATACAGTATAGATTAAGTGGTTGTTACTTTTGGCTCACAGAACCATGTTCTAACTATACTACTATTGTATCTATACACCAAAAACCAGCTACTGGCACAAGCTTTATTTAATAAAACTGCAAGAAGCACAGCACTGATGCTTCTACCACTCTTTCCAGTATCAAATACACACAATAGAAGCTATTAAAATTATTAATCACTCTCCCTTCCCCTTTAAGAAAATCCTACATCTCCACACAATACACACTTTAACATAAGCATTTATGCCTGTTACTACTTTGAAAATTGGCAACTAACTGACAGATGCCAGACTCTTCCTGACCTGCTTCAAGGAACAAGCCTTATTCCCCAGCCAGTCTAGACCTTATTCCATGTCCAGAGTGACCATAGCTTGCCCCATTTACAGCACCACGACCACCTGGCATTTAAATTAATTTCTAACTCCTCTCTAAGCCCTGTAACCTTCAAGGTGCTTGGGAACCCCCAGGGTTGGACACACACAGACCCTTCACCCCACAGCTCTGGCTGTGCCTGGGCACAGGTTGTCCTGACCACAGCTACTGGCTCAGCACCACCACAGTGCTCAGAATTCTCAGCAGCTGGGAAGACAGAGATCTCTCTCTCCCTGGATCCTCTCTGCCAGTCCAAAAATAAGCCTTTAACTAATATATTTTTTTATAAATATTTTCTTGAGATCTATCAGAGTACAACAGATCTGTCTCACAGCTTGATGCAGAAGCTTGCACAGCCTAAGGCATGGACTGTGCAGGCCACTGGAGGTCTGCACTCTGTGCAGAACCCAAGGTACAACCTGAAGGAACTTGAGAGCACAAGAACTGTCAGCTTGGCATGTAAGGACCAGGCCAACAAAAAAGGACACAGGACCTGGGTTGCACACTGCTATGATCACTGTTTCCAGACTGACCATGAAGACACTGCCAGGTTAAAGGACACCTGGGGCCAACACTCACCATGATGCACCTCAGAAGGGACTTCAGCAACAGTCTGAGCAACAGTGGGTAATTGGAGCTGTTTCCTAAAAGTCAATGTGATCCAAATGGAGAGTGCAAACACCAGCACTCCCTTCACTCCAAAGCACATGCAAACAATCGCTGTAAAAAAATCTAACTGAAAGAACATCTCAAGAGTACTTGCTCTCAGGTAGATTTAATTTGATTAGCTAATATTAGGAGAGCAGATTTAAATCCTTCCCAAGCTGAGAAAAGATTTCAAGCTCTGATGATGAATATGCCTACTGAACCTGTGAGAAAGCTGAACTCTGGTACTTGTTCCAAACCAAAGAAAAGCTATCAACTGAAAAGTGGTTGAGCATTTCAATTCAAACATTTTCTGACTGCACAGATAACATAACAACCCAGTGATCCAACAGAAAGTGCATCGTGTGCACACAACTACACTTCTCTGGGTTCCCACCATCTTCAAGTGAAACAACAGCAACCTTGATTTTTCCTCCCCCCCAAATCTTAATAGCTTTTACTATTAACCAGGAAGAATTAAATACATCAGTACATCGAGATGAGGGAACAGGATTGCCATTCCCCAAGGTAACTAACACTTCACAGCTTGCTAACCAAAGATATGAGAGACATTTAAACGTGCTGAGGTGAAAAACAATAATCTAAACCAGTTTTCTTTGCTTTGTCTTAACACGATTATCAGATAAAGAAACTTTATAGATTTCTCATGCAACTCAGCTGTCAGTGTTCCTTTGCCACACGTTCAAGACACACCTTCACAGATACTTTTTCGCCCAGACTGGTCCATTTTCTGTCTGAGGAGCTACCTGTATTGTGCTACCATCACACATCTTCCCACTTTTAGCCTTTCAGTGCCTCCTTGCCCCATGCCCATTAACAATGTTAATGCTCTATTATCCATCTTCAACTTCACAACAATACAAAGGGCTGATCACCATGGAAGGAGTCAAGGCTAAGAACAAAACAAATAAAAAACCATATCAACATCTCCTTACCTTCTGTGCTTTATCCTTCTGAAATACAAAGACAGGTGGAGCAATGGCAGGTTTTTCTGTAAAAAGAGAAATCATTGGGGTTTTTTCCAACCACATTCACTAGTAACTAATATGAAAATGTTAAGTTCTGAGATGCCTTTACCAACAATGAAACCTTAAACCAGTTAAATCTCAGTTACACATATTGTTTCCACCAGTTCCTTGTAACATATAAGGAAAAAGGAGTGTTTTAAGGAGAACAACACAATCAACATCTGAAAACTGTTTGTCTTTCCCCTCCAGATGTCTTTCCAACTACTACTTGTACTGTACTTCAGTGCCTCAGGAGGAACAGACCCTTTGCTGCAGTAGTTCAGTAGCTGAACATGTTTTTCCTTCCCCATCATCCCACATGAATGAAAAGGGAGTTTGCTGTACACCTCCACACATCCCTTCCTTAAAGGTCACCTAACTGACTCTTGATTACACTTGTATTTCATTATCATTGAAAGGTTTAGAGAGGTCTTAAATCAACATTTGCAGGTCTAAAACCAGATATTCCACACATATTATTACAGAGGGACCAGTCTTTCCTGCATAATTTAAGGGCACATCTGCTTTCTACTTAAAGCTCTGAATCAAGTATTAGCAGGACACTATTTTCTAAACAAGCACATTGGCATTTAGTTTGCAAGAACAGAATTAATTTCTGGAATGAGTGTTATGTTTCCATTGTCCTTCATGATCTCACAACTACCTCAGTGTCCCTAAGAACAAAAGGATACACACACAGGGGGAGTGTGTGGGATAAAGCAGAGGGGAGCTTTCCCAGCAGTTTAACAAACTTGTGCATGAGTTGCATGTGCACACACACCATGCAGTCAGCAACCCTCCTGTTTTTAGGGCTAAAGATGAGCACAATACTGCAGTGAAACAATGGAATTTAGGGAGAGATGGATTTTGGTTGATTTCTTTGAAGAAGTTCTACTTTTGCAATTATCCAGTCTTAGAAACGAATCTAGACATTGAAGAAAATTAAAATTATTAGAGCTTTCAGAAATTGAAAGGTTACCATAAAAAAGGAATATAAAGCCATCAAGAAGAATTACCTTGCACCTAAAAATAGGACAGTATCATAAAATCCTCCATAAATAAGTTGCAGCATCAGTAAAACACTTGGATCAGCATATAAGGAAAAGGGGATGAGATTGTCCATTTGGGAACTGATAGTTGCTAGATCAGTTTGGCTGAAAAAGTGAAATTTTAGCTGATATACACCTAGAATTATGAAAATTATTACAAGAAGTGTGCATTTATTTGTGAGGGTGGAAGAGCATCTTTCTACTCTTCTGTGGATCTAAGTCAGAGGGATAGTCACCAAAAACACTGCAAGACTGATCTTGCAAGACTGGCATAACCTGTTCTACAAAAGGTAGAACTGATCAAGAAATTAGGTTCCTTACTACATAATTTTGCTCTTTTTCCCCTTTAAGTTCTTCTCTCCATCAAGTACTGCTGAATCTTGAAAATGCTTATTAATAAAAGCAACGCAGACAATCCATCTCAAAAGCAATAAACAATCTACCAACTAATGAAGGTCATCAACAGACCCTTAACTTCAATACCTGTCCCAAAAACCAGGCTGTGTCCAAACAAACCAGGAATCACTTCTGATCCCCTTGACCTCAGGATAACCTGCTTGGGGGAGGCTCCACCCAGGCAAGGGCTGAGCTTTTAACCCTTGACTTCACAGTTTCACTCATTTCTTTATACCCTGTGCTAATGTTTAGTCCTCATTAGTGCTGTGGCTGCAGCTTTGCCCTCTGCCAAACCAGAGATCTGCCAGAATGTGGCACCTGATTGTGTCATGCACACCTTACAAGAGACTCCTGCACCAAATTCCATTGATACCAAGGAGAAGTGGACAAAAAAAATCTACTTATCTGTCTAATGTTTAATAATGGATTGAAGTACTGAGAGAGAAGAAAGCAAACAATAAGAAAACCAGATCCAACAACAATGCAAGGAGCAGAGGAAACGTGGGACAGCTGGCAAAAGACTGCAAGTTGATGCAAAGAACACAAAAAAATAGGAGATGGGAGTCTGGTGATTGAAAACTGAGAGCTCAGGAAAAAAGAAGAGGGATGTCAGGAACAGCAGAAAGCTCACAGAAAAAATAATTAGGTGCAAAGCCAAAGAATAAAACAGAGTGAAAAACACCAAATATTTGAGGTTGTGTCCAGCTACAACAAATGAGACTGGAAAAAACATCTAGTAAAGCAAACTATGGGCAGGCATGTTAGTCAAGCTGGAAAAGGGAATGCTTGTGCAACGTTTGAGAGTCTCTGTCCACTGAAGGAACAATCCTCCAGCACCCAAGCTCCAGGAATCTCACTATCACTCCTGCTGACTGTGAGCCCAACCAACAGGATGGCATCCATTGGGAATGGACAGCAGGCACTCACAGCTATCAACTACACCAGAGCTTACTCAGGCACTTATTTCAACTTGTTCCCTACGTCACTGAAGTCTACAAGAAGATCACAACACTGGAAACATTTCCCTAATTCCAGCTCAAGGCAAGATTGTCTAATCTGACCACCTTCATTAAACACAGCATATTTTTCTGAGCCTTATTTAAGTTTTGGGGAAACATTTTCATTGAAGGCATTAAAAGCCAAGTATTATTGCCCTGAATTATCCATTACCTCACCCGGTAAAAAACCACTAGTGCCAAATTTCCCATTCAAATGTCCTGCTTCAGCTTTTGGTTCTTGATTCCTAGTTACATTTTTTTAAATGCATTTATGTAGAGCTCTCTAGGACTCAATGTTTTTCCTACAAAAGGACCCACGTGTTCCCCTGTCGACTGAAGAGAGGTTTTATTTCTGTAGATCAGAAATGCAGATGTTTGATAGTTCTTCAGTTTTTCCCCTCAAGTGCCACTCCAAAACACAAAGAGAATTGTTGTTTGTGCTAGCCAACCTCAGGGGCAGACAGTCACATTTTCTTTCAGTGTGCTTCCGTTCCCTCAAGTTGTCTGAAGGATGAGCTACAGTAAAAACAGATCTGCCAGGTCCACAAAACTCTCATCAACTTAAAATCAAGCATGACAAAGGAAGGAAAAAACCCCCAACCTTCAAACTTCAGGTATAATACACGTAAGAGAGCATGAGATCTTCTCCTTCACCCAAGAGATGAACAGTAAGAACACAGAGGAACTGTGTTCTTAAAAACTGAGGAACAGATTTCGTTTTTCTCCAGACAAGCAGACAGAGAGATGGCAAAACAAGGATCTGGGGAAAAAAATGTCAATTTTCTAACCAAGTCAGTCTCAGTAAAGGTGTTCTGAGAAAGTCCAAGCATGTAAGAAGGAAAGCAAACCTTCAGTAATTAATGTCAGGGGTGGTACATCTCCAATCTGAAGATCTGGAACTCATACAAACCTGAATGGTGGTAGGCTGTCAAATCAGCCTGAAAACCAACTGAATCCACAGAACTCCTTCCTGCTGTTTATTCCCAAGTTACAGACATTTCACCCTGCTTGAATAACTACAAAAACCTCGAGAGCTGGTTTTCACGGGCTAAATGTCTTTAACATATTTTACTGTCAAGTCATTAGCTATCAATAAATGCCCTATGTGCTGTCAGAAAAACATGTGTACTATTAAACCTTCTCAGCTTCCTTCACAAGCCTTTGAAACCAAAAATGCAGAAACAGAAAATACCACCTCAGTGGCTCAGGTAGAGATATCATCAACTCATATACACTATTTAAGGTGAGATTTTTAACTTAGATATGTGAGCATTAGTAGCTGTAACAAACTCTCCCATATCAACCCTATTTCCCACAGCTGGCCAAACCCCCATTCATATCAACACAACCACAGCAGCAGCTGCACCTCCAGCAGCTGTGAGATGTTAGATTTTTTCAGTAGTGGGTCACTCCACGATGCAGGGAAGGTCTAAGGGATCAAGGGCAACAAGAAAAGCTTCTGTAGGTACACTGGTGATAAGAGAAAGGCTAAGGAAAATGTGGGCCCTCTCTGGCAGGAAATAGGAGACCTGGTTACTGGGGATATGGAGAAGGTTGAGGTACTCAATGATGTTTTTGACTCAGTCTTCACCAATGAGTGCTCCAGACACACTGCCTGAGTTACAGAAGGCAAAGGCAGGGACTGGCAGATTGAAGCAGAACAGGTTTGAGACCATCCAAGGAACCTGAAGGTGCACAAGACCATGGAACCTGATGACATGCATCCATGGGTCCTGAGGGAACTGGCAGAAGAAGTGGCTGAGCCAATCCTCATTCACCGAGATGTCATGGCCATCTGGTAAAATTCCATATAAAAGGGGAAAAATAACCTCCCTTTTTGAAAAGGGGAAAAAAGGAAGACCCAGGGAACTATAGGCCAGTCAGCCTCACCTCTGTGCCTGGCAAGATCGTGGAGCAGATCCTCCTGGAAACTGTGCTGAGGCACATGGAAAATAAGGAGGTGATTGGTGACATGGCTTCACTTCCAGCAAACCACGCCTGACAAATTTGGTGGCCTTCTGTGACTGGGTGATAGTGTTGGTGGATGAGGGAAGAGTGACTGACATCATCTACCTGGACTTGTGCACAACATTTGACAGGAGATCCTTGTCTCTAAACTGGAGTTTGACAGAGGGAACACTCCCTGGCTAAGGAATTGGCTGGCTGGCACACTCAGAGTGGGGGTCAACAGCTCAATGTCCAAGTGGAGACCAAGTTTGGGACCAGCACTGTTTAACATCTTTGTCAGTGACATGGTCAGTGGGATCGAGGGGAGCCACAAGAAGTTTGCCAGTGACACCAAGCTGTGCAGTGCAGTTGATGCACGGGAGGGAAGGGATGGGGCACCCAGAGGGACCAGGACAAGCTGGACAGGTGGGCCCCTGCAAACCTTGCAGAATTCTACAAGGCCAAGTGCAACTCCTGTACCTGGGTCAGGGCAATCCCAAGCACAAACACAGGCTGAAGAGGGAATGGACTGAGAGCAGCCCTGAGAAGGACTTGGGCATCCTGGTGGATGAGAAGCTCAATATCACCTGGCCACGGGCACTCCCAGCCCAGAAAGCCCCCGTGTCCTGGGCTCATCCCCACAGGGTGGGGCAGCAGGTGAGGGGGGGATTCTGACCCCCTGACCCACTCAGGTGAGACCCCACCTGGAATCCTGCATCCAGCTCTGGGGCCAAACATCAGGAGGATGTGGAGCTGCTGGAGCAAGTCCAGAGGAGGCCACAGAGATGGTCCAAGGGCTGGAGCCCCTCTGCTCTGGAGCCAGGCTGGGAGAGCTGGGGGGGTTCACCTGGGGAAGAGAAGGCTCCAAGGAGATTTGAGAGCCCCTTCCAGGGCCTAAAGGGACTCCAGGAGAGCTGGAGAGGGACTTGGGACAAGGGGGAATAGCTTCAAACTGACAGAGGGCAAATCTAGATTAGATATTAGGAAGAAATTCTTGATTGTGAGGGTGGTGTGGCACTGGCACAGTTTGCTTCATGGAGCTGTGGACACTCCATCCCTGGCAACAGTCAAGGCCAGACTGGATAGGACTTGGAGCACCCTGATCTAGTGGAAGGTATCCCTGCACACTGTGGGGGTGTTGGAACTCTTCAAAGGTCTCTTCCAACCCAGAACATTCTAAGATTCTATGAAAAACAGGAAGAAACACCTGCAGGAGTGTGTTTCTCTGCAGAGTTCTCAGGCTCACAGAGTAAATCCCATGGCAAAGCAGTGACAAAGGCCAAGAAAGCAGTCATCTCCCTCACCAGAGATCATTGTCTCTCCTTATGCCACCATAAGGGCACAGGATAATTCAGACTGGAGGTCTCTAGTCCAGCCTCCTGCTTGTCAGTTCTGACATGAAGTCAGGCCAGGTTAATCAGGTTATCCAGCCTGGTCTTAAAATCCAAGGATGGAGGCTAAGCAGCCTCCCAGGGTAATCTCTTCTACTGCTTGACTGCCCTTATGGCAGGGAAAAAACCCACCCCCACCACAGAAACTCAACCTTTCCCTATTTCCAGCCTAAACATCTCATTCCACCTCTCACCTTTTGTCTCTTGTCCTTCCAACACACCCCACTCCAGTGAGCCTGGGTCTGTCTCTCTAATAACCTTCTCACAGACCCTGATAAGCTCCAAAAGTGCCTCTCTGAAGCCTTCTTTTCTCTAGGCTGAACAAACCCAGTTCCTTCAGCCTCTCCTCCAACCACCAGGTCACCAAACATCTTGGTGACTCACATCAATCTTTAAATTTTAGAAGGAACCCAGGCCCCACATCACGGAAACAACTTTCAACACCTCACCAGATCTGCTGTAGCCAGGTTATTGAGAGGAGAATTTATTTCTAGAGCTAAGAACTACAATGTTTCAAACACCTTCTTTTTAAATTTACTCCAAATTACAGTGAGAAATGCAATAGTGCCTGATTACATGGAAAACTACATGAGAGGCAGAAAAAAAACAACAAAGCACTGAGGAACTTCCTGGCAAGTAAGCCCTTGCCTGGATCTCAGAAGCACTCTTCAACAACAGAAGCATATAAATTGAAAGTTGCTGCTCAACTTTAACTCATTATAATGAGAGAAAAAGTGTACCACCCCTGTGAACAATGAATGAGTGATAAAGAGGAGAAAAGCAATTAGGGTGTTAACTGAGTGAATTTACTCAGAGTGGTAATTTCTCACCTGTTAAGCCTGATCAGGTTTATCTGAGAGACAAGAAAAAAATGTAAGTTCAAAGTTAGGTTTAATTATGCTTATTGGAGCAGTGCAGCCCACTGAAGTGTTCTTGGGGTCTTTTTCACCTTAATTATTTTATTTGCATCATGAAGAGCAGAATAATCACGAAAAATGCAACATATTAAGAGACACGGGCAATTTGCAGGACTATAAAATTCTAAAGGTGTTGATAACAACACAAGATTCTCTTTCAACAGCCACAAACAGACTGAAAGCAAAGACCAGGATGCCACTCCAAGAGCTGATCTGCAAAAAAGACCCCCACAAGCAAAGTCCAGCCACACTTCATGTCAGAAAGAACAAGGAACGTGACTGGATCATTTATGGCCACACTACACAAGTGATGTCGTGGTGAACAGAAATGACACTGGGAAAAGAGAAACTTCTGCCTCATTTTTAAAACTTTGATAAGTTGCTGTTTATGAAATAAAACATCAGGTGTTCTCGTTCATGTTCAAACTCCTTTTTTTTTTGTCTCCCATGGTATGAGTTAGCAGGTTATTTCCACAGCTGGCTGGGAAGGTAGAATACCCCTAATAGTTAAGATTAAATGAAATTTTCCTACATCACATTCAAAGCACAAATCTTAAGTGTTTGCAGAGCATGTGTTATTTCATTTTCCAAGCCCCTGTGGCATTAACAGAAATAAGTTACCCTCTGCAAAATTAGGTAATTTTACAATTTTAGATCAGAACTTCACATAAAGCAAATGTCACAAGTCCAAAATGGAAAAAAAGTAGCTTATTTTCATGTGACAGAAAGAAGAAAACCCCGAGGGAGCCCAAACACTTTGCAATGTAGGTAAAATATTTATAAAGAACTCCCAAAAAGCATTAACAGAAATTATTGAAGCATTTAGATAGCTCTATATTGTAAATGAAACAGTTCTTCATGGTGTTTGGGTGTGAATTATTAGGACATGTCTGTCAGCCTAACTTTCCACCCACTAATCTATCTGAAGTCACCATGGGGAAAAAAAAAGGGTCTTGTTTCTAAAGAGAGTAGTGAGTGCTGCCTTTCCCCTCAAAGCAACAACACACCTTCCTTTCTCCAAAAGCATCACACAAGTGTGGCAAAGGAATGACACTGATTACTCTGCTTCAGTTCACACACCTTCTGTACACTTCATACAGTCACAGAATATGCTGAGCTGAAGGGAACCCATCAGGATCATCCAGTCCAACTCCTGGTGCTGGGCAGGACACCCCAACAACCCCCCCACGTGACTGAGAGAACTGTCCAAATGCTTCTTGAACTCTGACAGCCCTGGTGCTGTGACCACTGCTCTGGGGAGCCTGTTCAGTGCCCAGCCACCCTCCGGGTGAAAACCTTCTCCTGATATCCAACCTAAACCTCCTCCAACTCAGCTCCAGCCACTTCCTCAAGTCCTGTCACTGGTCATGACAATGAACAGATTCATATTTGGCCCTTTGCTGCCCCTCGGGGGGTCAGATGTTGAAGGACACAATGAGATCTCCCCTCAATCTCATCTTCTCCAGGCTGAACAAACCAAGTGACCTCAGCAACTCCTGACAGGGCTTCCCCTCCTGACCCTTCACCCTTGTAGCTCTCCTTTGGATGCTCTCTAATAACTTAATGTCTTTTTTATATTGAGATACCCAAAACTGACCCCAGGACTCCAAATGTGCCCTGCCACACCAGTGCAGAGCAGGGTGGGACAGTCCCCTCCCTCGCCCAGCCAGTGGTGCTGGGCCTGATGCCCCCCAGGACATGGTTGGCCCTCCTGGCTACCAGGGCACTGCTGACTCATGGCCAACTGGCCATCAACCAGGACCCCCAGGCCCCTTTCCACAGCACTGGTCCCCAGCCTCTAATTTGATTTAAGGCAGTTACATACAGTAAACCTGTTATGATCATAAACTGTAAGTTTAATGATCTCATAAAGTGAAGCAAAGTTGCAGGCACCTCCTGAAAGGGAAATGTGAAAACATCCATCAAACTTTAGCCCTGAGAAAAAGATGTATCACCTTTCAGCTATTGAGAAGATAAAGCAATTCATTCCCCATACAAGGGAATCCTGTTGGCTACAGTGCAGCTTCAGCAGCAAGTTATAGACAAAAAAATTACTACTTGTGTATTAGCAGCAAGTTAATGAGAAAAGCATTCAGGTTCACACAAATTTATAGGGCTGACATGAAGCTGCTGGTTCTCTGTGATACTCCACTGCCACCTGTGTGAAGTGTCAGTTTTAAGACATGATCCAGCTAGAACACCAAAGACTTCAGAGAAAGTTTCTAAGAGCATTCAGCAACCACTTCATACAGCAGTAAAAGCAATAATTGTGCCTACCATTCCAAAATCCTGGTTTTCAATAATTAACCTCACAATGACAGTCCCCAAAACCTTTATCACAATGTCACTAAATCTTTGCAACGAAGTCGATCAAACTTCACACAGCTGGGGAGAAGTTACTCTCTCCTCCTCTTCATTAGCTCCACACTTATCAGCTGATCTCCTCTCATCATGAGGGGCAAGACCAAGACCAGGATCTGTTCCTATGAAACTTCACAGTACAAACTTCTTTGGAAAGTGGCACTAGGATCCTTCACCCCCCTTCTCTGCAGTAGAGGACCCCCTTAATCCAACAACCTTCTTCTGTCAAGATACAGCTGGCCATCACTCCACTACAAAGAGGTAGGGAACAGTTTCACCAGCTCACTAGAGAAAAAGGAAAGACAAGTGAATGGAAAAAATTCAAGGAACAATTAGAATGAAAAAAATAAAGCTGTTATGAGCATATTAGAGGAACTGCTTGTAGCTCTGAAGAAAGTTATCACAGAAAGACCATCCATTAAAACAGTTTGAAGTCATAAAGGACATTAGTAGAATGATTACTGGGAAGGCAGTACTGACATTCAATAGTTTAAGAGAGGTATCAACTTAGAAGGTAAAGATAACTAATATACTGTTGAAAACAGAAAAACCAATTAACGAATTGAAACAAAGGGGTGTCATGGTAAAAGAAACAGGTAAAAAAAGCTTTGCATTAGTAAAATGAGAGGAGGCAGACAGCACAAAACCCAGAACTTTTCAAGGGCAGAAGGTTTGCTGCAGTAATCAAATGGGTAAGACATGAGAACAGACAAGAAAAGCTATTGTTCAAACACACTACACAGTCTGAAGGAATGGCTGAAACCTCATTCTAGGTATTCATGTCTACTGTGTCAAAGAATAATTAGCTTCACACCTCACAGTGAAGTGTGATTGAGACAGCTCTGTTGTACAGATCAATCAGGATTAAGGAACATTAAGAGCTTTGCTGTAACAACACTTGGTTTGTGAATATGAACATTTAGCTATCAAATACTTCAGACACGAGAAGACCAATACGAAGCACAAAGTCAAAGAATATTTTAGCAAAATATTTTGCTATCAGCAGCAAAATGTTTACTTCATGCATTCAAATGAAAATACCTACATTCACCTACAACAATGGAAAAATAAAACAAATTGAAGTGTTTAAGAATGACAAGAAAACAGCCACCTGAGAAGACCCTGACCATGACAGACTGTAAACAAGGCAAGTAGAAAGACAACAGAATTCACCAAGTTTCAGCAGAAAGATGCCAATTCCAGAAAATGCATGTATTTCCACTGTTACACAAAGAACATATGCCTCAAAAATGGAACTGGAGGAAAGAAAACTAATAACAGCCAATGATACTAGAAGAGCAGGAGACAACAGTTCCAAAGCCAGCTCATCTCGCTTAAATGTTACAATCTTTTGTAGCACATTCTTATTGCAAGAAGAAACAGAACAAAAAGGACCAAGACGACAACTGGGGAAGGAGATGCAAATATAAACTGAAAGGATTAGAAGGTGAGGGAAGTCACTGGAGGCAGAAAAGGGTCTGAAGAGAAAAAGATCAGATGAAAAAGTAAGGGTGGGATCACACTCCCCCCCCACCATCCCAGACAAGACCCTGCAGAAACAGAGGTAGGGGTAGAAATATGTAAGTTGGCATCAAAAGATGCAATAAGTACTGGTAACTAACTTGGAATTCACTGGTGAACCTAATGTTCCCCAGCAGAATGGGGAGGCAAAGTGAAGGGCTTCTACGACATAAGATAACTATTCCCAAGCTTCTAGCTCTAAAAGAACATAATAACCCATCAAAATTTATTATAAGGTCATTATAATGACACTGTGTAAATACTGTCATTAAGTTTCTCACAAATAGTCATCACATATTTGACTACTTCCATTCTTGAGACCACTTATCATCCCTCCTTGGGCACTGACAGCTCATCTTGAGTCTGGAAGCCAACAGCCCAACACATGCTGCACCACAGGATTTGTCAAATAACTTAAATGCAGTTGTATTGTCAGCTGCTTGTAGGCCTCAACTTCAAAGGCTGCACCTACCACAGATATTTCCTTCCTGTTGTTTAATATTAATATCAGAGCCATAACTGCCACTGATGCACAGTTCAAATGTAAGAAACAGTCTTGAAAAAGGGGCCTTGCACCGCTTCATTCACTCCCTTGAGGCATTTCTTCCCCTCTTCCATTACCTGAGAAGAACGAGAAACAGAGACAGCCAGGGCAAACTGGCTTTTGCAGAAACACTGAGGGACATTTGCCATTCCCAAAGGCAAACTACAGATCCCCACTGACAGTTAAAACATCACTGTACACACCTTGGGGCAGAACACCCAAATCCCGCAGTAGTGCAGCCCAGGTTCTCCTAATCCTCTTCAGAAAAAAAAGTCAAACCACTTCACTAACAGATTTTTGAGGTTTTCAGCTCAAAAACACAATACATCTATTATCATACCTCACCTCGTTTTATATAACCGGTTCTATTATTCTCTCAGCTAGAGAAAGGATTAACTCGGGTGTAAGCGAAGGAAAGATTTACAGCGGTGCGAAAGTTGTGGACAATGACTCCTAAAAGCACCTGGACAAGGCGGGGCCCAAAGCGGCTCCGAGCCCCCCCCCGGGGCCCGTGCCCGGCACCGGGCCCGCCGTCCGCGCCCCGGGAGCACCGTCCCGTCCCCCCGCGGGGGCCACCGCCCAGCGGGAGGCACCTGCGGGCGCAGCCCCGGCCCGGCCCCCGCCCCGCGGACAGCGCGGCGGCCCAGCCGGGCGCTCCCTTTGTCCGGCCGCTCGTCCCGCGGGGGTCGAGGCGGCCGCGGGGAGAGGGCCCTCCCGAGGGCGGGCCCGTGCCCGAGCGCGCCGCTAAGCGCGGACGGCAGGGCCGAGGGGGGCCAGGGCTGAGCGCGGGGCCGGAGAGGTCGGCGCGGGCCGGGGAGCGGCGGCCGCAGCTCCCGCCTACCTTCGTTCGCCAGGTCCGCCATTTTACTGCCTCGGCCGCGCCCACAATGCACCGCGCGGCCGGACGGCGCCGCGCACCGCGGGCCCCGCGCGCCGCGCACGCGCCGATGGACGGCGGCTCCGGGGAGGCACCGCGCGTGCGCGGGAGGGGGGCGGGTCTGGCCCGGCCGCATCCGGTCCCCTCACGGTCCGTCCCGCTCCCCTCACGGTCCGTCCCGGTCCCCTCACGGTCCGTCCCGCTCCCCGCGGCCTCTCTCGGGCAGTCCAGTCGCCGTCCCCGTGTGTCGAACCGTTACGGGGCCCCCGCGGGCCCGATCGCTGCCCTCGGGTCTCCGTGCCTCTTCTCCTCCCCCTCCGTGGCCGCAGGGCCCAGGCGAGCGGGCCGTGAGCTGAACGGTTCCCGGTGCCACGTCCGGCGGTCGCGGTGCCGCAGCCGGGCCGGGCTCACGGGGCGACCATCCCCGTGCAGCGGCTGCTCTGGGACGCTGCCGGCCTGAACATTGACTCATGGATTATCCTGAGCTGGAAGGGACCCACAAGGATTATCAGTCCAACCCCTGTCCCTGCCCAGGACACCCCAACAATCCCACCCTGTCCCTGAGAGCGTTGTCCAAACGCTCCTGGAGCTCTGGCAGCCTTGGGGCCGTGCCCCCTGCCCTGGGGAGCCTGGGCAGTGCCTGACCATCCCCTGGGGGAAGAACCTTTTCTTGAGATCCAGCCTAAACCTGCCCTGACACAGCTTCATGCCATTCCCTCAGGTCCTGGACCATACCCTTCTGAGCCTTTTCTCCAGACTAAAGACTCAAACCCTCAGTTATGGGAGGCAGCTCCTCCATCCCACACATCAGTATTTGCCATTCTCTGTGACTTCCAGCTCTACAGAACAGTGCACACTGCTCGAAATGTGGGTGCACCAGGGCTTTATATTGCCCAGAGTGACAGTAGAGAGAGTCTGGCTGATGTTACTGAACAATCACATTCCATCATCTTTAAATGGAGATCAGTGAAGGCCACATCTGCATTCAAGGGGGCACTTTAAGCAGCAAAAGACTTTTTAACCTCTTACTCTTTGGCTATCAAGGCAGAAGAAAAATACCATTAAGAGTGTTGCTTTTCACCCAAGATGGGTCCTGTCATCCTTCCTGGCTTAAATAAACTTGCTACTAGTCAATAAGCTACATGGTCCTGAGCAAGTCATTCCTGTTTTCCCTGAGGGTAAAGCTCTGGCCATGGTATCCACAGATACCTGGGGGACACATAGCAGGGCTTCAGAAATGTTTGGGTTGCATCTCAGCAGAAAACTCTCCTTTCTGGAACTAAGTGTGGTAAAGAGATTTGGAAAATTATTGTTTAACTAGAAAAAAAAAAAATCTAGTAATTAGATCATCTAAATTCTGGAGAGGACTTAAAATAAAGGGTTCACAGCAGAGAAAATTATTCTAGGAAATTAATAATTAATATTAATTAATTATTCTGTGTTTGGTGCAGAGTCTGAATACAAAGTGTTTGAATGCAAAGCCAGATACCCAGTCTCTGTAAGGAGGCTAAAAAGGGAGGTTGAGCTGTCAGCTCTTCAGTGAGCACCATCACATTTGCTCCCTGAAGAGGAAAAACTTTATGAGAATGGGCCATATTACTGTCTATTGAACATCCTGTCCACAAGGCAGCTGGGAGAAGCCCAACAACCTCAATGCCCTTTGTGTAAAATTTTTAGCAGTAGTCTTATATGCAGGAAGAAGACTTTTGTCATGATGGATAAAGCCACAGCTGCAGCTGGAGACTAAATACAACTTTTTAGAGGCTGAATGCAACTTTTGACCACTAACAACAGCCAAGAAAATATCCAGGAAGCACCTGATGGGGTCCTACAAAGACCTGTGGGGTTTGACACCACAGATCACCAACCCAGCAGTGCAGACCCTGCAATCTGAGTGGGCAGGACAGAAAATAAGGAGAAAGTAGGTGGCAGGCAGGCCTTTGGTCCAGGGCTTGGAACACCTGATGTCACAGCACCAACACTGCTAAATCAGAATCAATGCTACTCAAACTCTGGTCATCAGGCTGCAACACTTTTTATTTGAGCCCAGCTGACTTAAAGCTGATTTTAGCATATCCTCTGACCATGACCTGAAACTTTGAACAGGTTCATAAGATTTTTTTCAGTGCATGTCCACTGGCAAGTTACAGGGGTGAGCACTAGATGTCCACGTGGCAGCCTGAGTTTGTGCATGGCTCTGCACCTTGTCTGTGCCTCTTCCCTGGAGAACATTTGGTGCAGAGAATTTAGCCAAAAGCATTGGCATGTCTCTATTCACACAAGAACTGTAATTTTCAGGGATATACAATATGGCTGATTTAGCTCCAGTCTTTATGGAATTAAGTTCCTGTCCCAAAGCAGACCTGTCCTACAAACTGAGCCAAACACTAATATTGAAAAGGTGTGAGAGTAATTACCCACTATGTGAGTATCTAAAAAACAATAATTACATTTTTAATTTAGGTCCTTATCCTGATACAGATATCCATTACAGAAAATTTCCCTTCCAAGTATTCATGCCCATTAAACCTATAAGAAATTAAGAACATGTTTTTTATCATGAAAATGTTGGGCAACTTTAATTATAGGAATTACTGTCCTGTGCTTCTCTAATGAATGTGTGATACCAGCATAGTGAGTGATGTGACCTATTTAAGGGAAGTGATTTAAAAAGAATGTACCTCAGAAAGTTACACTCATTAGACCTTAAGAACCAGCAGGTCACAGTGTGTTCTCTATTCATGTTCTAATTAGAGCCCATGCTCCTCAGAATCATTAGCATAAGAGAGGAAAATTAACAGTTTTATCCTAACAGTGTTGGGAAGCCAAATTCTGATTTAATTTACCTTCAAGTAAGTCTATAATAACACCAGGATAAATGTGATTCTAGCACTTTATTATTTCAATAAAAAAGTAAACTCCACCCACACCAACTTTACAGTTCCTGTGACTTTTAGAAATTAATTACAAGAGTTATCTGTACCCTGTGAGCTTGTCAACTTGCTGATATAACTAGAATCTATTTTGGGTGCATGCCATTAAGATACTATAAATGCCATACTTTCTGATTAGTACTATTGTTAGGTCAGCATTTCTAAAGGGACATGGCCTAAAAGTCACTATGACTTTGACAAATTAAATATTTTTCCATGGCTGAGCTCTCAAAAAAAAAAAAAAAAAAATCACCACCAACAAAACACCAACCCACCAAAAACAAACCAAAAAAACCCTCACAACCAAAACCAACCCACCCTGTTACAAGCTTTCTGAGACTTTTGGATGAGCTCAGACCCTGAAGGATTCACAGAGTGTTGTTTCAGAGCATGATGGTGGCATTTTGATCTATAGCATCCATCAGCAAGGAAAGAAAGAGAGACTCTAGAGTGCAGACACTGTAGAGTGAAGGCAGTCACTAACTCATTTCCAGCTCTATCACTCTACCAGTGACCTGGACCTCCTCACACCGTGTAGGTCAGTCCATGTACCATCTTGTCTGCTTCTGGTGGCAGACCTGGATCAAGCAGAAAGTTGTACCAGATGCCCCCAGAGGTCCCTTCTGCCCACACCTCTATGATTTTCAGTGGTACAGTAACCATTATTAATTGGGAACCATATCCAGGACTGTGTGTAAGTCAGGTTCTGGTTGAATTGATCCAGCTGAAACTGAATTTTTTAACTTGTCTCTGCACTGATGGGGTTATTTCTCAGAGAACTTATTCCTCATGGCACGAGAGAGCTGGCAAGGACGAGCAAGTTTAGAAGGGATGGGGCTTCCTTTCTTCAGCAGCAGCATGGACTTATGGCAGACTCAACTGACCAATGTCACAGGCTTTGCCAGCTGCCAGACCATTTCTTTGGGTCTTCTGTAGATCCTCTTCAGAATGTTTTGTTAAAGTCCTGACCCCTCTTGCAGCAGATGACACCTCCTGTGGCATCATGGCCCTCAGCCAGAAACTGCTGTATTAATGACACTGGGTTGCTGAGCGGTGGCCAAGCCATGTATTTTCAAACACTTGCTGGAAATTGCAACAATAAAGAAAATCCATCTGTTGACCTGATTTCAGTCAACAAGCAATGTGAAGATAATGGTTCATCATTGGAAACTAATAGCTGCACATAAGCTGTTGTGAGGGTCTTCAACATGACAGTGATGTTGGTTACCCCCATTAATGTTTTCAGAGGTTCTAGCTCAGCCAGGGATTTCTCATGAAACATTTGTTTCCCCCTTTGGGAGGACTGAATTATAGATTTTTCCCTGAGGAAGGACAGCCATCAATCTTTCTCCAGCTGCGAGGAAAGAGTTCATCTCCTGACAGTTTTGAGGAACCAACCAACCATACAGCCCACACTTTGTCTTTTCATGGGCATCTGGTGTAGTTTCAGAAGGTTTTCAGGCTGTTATTAAATTCAGTTCTTTCTAGTAGACTCATCTGCAAGGATTTGCAATGATTTCAGTGGGAAAATCTACAGGGTAAAATACTTGCTAAAGTGGAATGATCAATACATCCTATCAGTGGATTGATTCCCGAGTGAAGCTACTCTCATGCTCAACACATTGCAGAACTGAATCTGGCTTATAAAAATAAGGGAATATTTGGGGGCTTTCTCAGCATTTCCAGGAGCTGTATGCAGTTTCAACTGCAGACCCTATAACAGCATGAGGAAAGGCACCACTGAGTGAAGGGGAAGGTTTTTCTGTTAATTGCTTTGCATGTAACAAACAGCCCAGCCACGTGAAACTCCGAAATTCCGGTGGTGTCCTGCTGGCACACAGCTCTGTTCATCCAGGCATCACTTAAGGGTCACTCAGAGGAGCAGCCTGGTCTCCCTGGGCCATGGTGTAGCCCTCTCCCGGGCTGTGGTGGGATCTCCAGCACCCACTAGGTGGTGGTCTGGGATAACAAGAAGGAGGCTTACGAGGCCCCGAGAGCAGAGGAATGGAAGTGTTGCTTGCCATGAGGAGCTGAAGGGATATGTCAAAACACAGGACTTGGGACACAGTGCTAAAAACACCACGGTGGGGTCATTGAGCCATCATCACCTCCCTGATGTTTCCTCTCAGAGGAAGCAAGCTGGGTCGCTCCAAGTTGTGTCTCATTTCCAGCAAAGTGCATGTGTGCAGGGACTAAGTGCACCTACAAACACAAGGAAATGCCTCAGAATCATTCCCGGTCTGTGGTTCACATCTCTGATTCTCTTGCAATGTCTGTGCTGCTCCTCAGCTGTGACCCTCCCAGGCACATGGGCCCACGACTCGGATCAGTGTCCTCAGAGCTTTGTGGGGGCTCTGCATGACATTAGAGCCTGAAAGCCTGAGCAAAGCTGTCAGTAACTGGGGCTGCTCAGGGGCTGAGATAAGAGGCTTAGAAATCTCACCCACCGCCCTGCATTGCTGGGAGACCCCGACCCTGGCAGTTTGAGCCTGTGTTTGGCACGACCTAAGAGCTGAAATGGAAGCAACATCTTCCTCTGCAGCCTCAGCAGTGTGCAAACAAAAAGGGACCTGCACACCCATTCTCTGACAGGACTTGGGAACATTTTTTTCCTAGGACTTTTTTTTCCTGAACTGCTTTCCCAAGCTGGTGGAGCAGTACTGGCTCCACACTGGGTTACTGAGCAGTGATCCATCCTTACTTTCCAACCTTGGAGAGCTTCAAATTTAGCTGGATCAAATTTGACTGAATAACCTGATCTAACTTTGAAGTCAGCTTTGTTCCAAGCAGCAACTTAAAGTACAAAATGTCTCGCCCTCTCTATACCTTTCTATGGTTCTGTGATATATTTGATCTCTTTCATTCTAAAAAGACTGTCTGAAAGGAGCTGTGCAGGTAAAAGGGGACGAGGACATGGAGAGTTATAACTGTGAGTCCTTGTCCATCTGAAATAGGATCAATGTGCAAAACCACATAAGACCACATTTGTGGTATTTGATCTTATAGTTCACTGGAACACTGCATGCACATAGCCCCAGCCTCCAGAGACCAGCAGATAATATTTAGAACATTCTTCCTTCTGAACATAACCACTAGATGGGGAAGCAAGCACTTGGTTTTTCACAGTTTCTTACTGAAAAGTTGTACTTTCGTGGGTTTGGATATGTTTATACAATTCACTGTGTTCTTGCCTCTCTGTTTAGCATCCCTGAATGGGTACCTGCTTTAGTACCCTGTGCTGTAGCACCCAAGCTCAGGATTTCAGCCCATCTGTGTTTAAAGAAGGACCTGCACTAGAGCACAAAAGAAAGGCCGTAAATCTGGAGGTGTATAGTCATAGAATCACAGACAGGTTGGAATTGGAAGGGACCTTAAAGAGCATCTCATTCCACCCCCTGCCCTGGGCAGGGACACCTTCCACTAGCCCAGGTTGCTCCAAGCCCCATCCAACCTGGCCTTGGACCCTTCCAGGGATGGGGCAGCCACAGCTTCTCTGGGCAACCTGTGCCAGGGCCTCACCATCCTCACAATCAAGAATTTCCTCCTAACACCTAATCTAAATCTCTCCTCTTTTGGTTTAAAACCATTCCCCCTTGTCCTGTTACTACCTGCCAGTGTAAAAAGTCACTCTCCCTCTTTTTATAAGTTCCCTTTAAGTACTGAAAGGCTGCAATGAGGTCACCCCAGAGTCTTCTTGCCTCCAGGCTGAACATCTCCAGCTCTCCCAGCCTCTCTGCAGAGCAGAGGGGCTCCAGCCTTTGGAGCATCTCTGTGGCCTCCTCTGGATCTGCTCCAACAGCTCCACATCCTTCTGATGTTGGGCCCCAGAGCTGGATGCAGGATTCCAGGTGGGGTCTCACCTGAGTGGAGCAGAGGGTCAGAATTCCCCCACAAGTAACCTTGGAGGGCATCCCCAGCCAAGGGAGGAATCTACACACACCCCCCAAGAAGGGGGTCAGAAGAACCTGACTGCATGAGAGGAGACTGAACTTTTTGTAGAATAAAGTGATTGACTGCTAGTCACACCTTTACAGACCAGCTATCAGCTTATATGTCAAATCAGACTTCAAAAAGCAGGGTGTGTATTCAAAGCTTTTTTCTAAGGTGACCATTCACTGTAGAAATGGAAATGCTCACTCTTACTCAGGGAGAAAGGAAGCATTTGCTGAAAAGCATCAATGGGTGCAGCACCCTGTGATGCTGGGCATGGGAGTTGTGCTGCAGCTGCTGCCTGCAGAGCCCACATGTACACCCTTGTACAGGACACTTGACTGGATGTCAGATGTGCTGTCTGTCCCCATGGATGGCCTGCTGCACAGCAAGACCTTTCCAGATGGATTGGATCATAGCCTTCAGTGAGGCCCTCGTGGTACTACAGCAGCCTAAGGCAAGAAATGAATCTCTTGAATGAAAAATCAACAATGCCCCTGTACATTGGTGTGTGGGATACATCAGCACCACACAGTGTAGCATCACCTAAGTGCTCTGTAAGGGCATCCCTAGGAAGGCAGAGTGTCTGAAGGGTGTCACACAGCACCACGCAGGAGTAGCCACAAGTGAGCAGCTCTGCCACTGGATCAGCCTAGGCCAGCAGACTTGGTAGCAAGCACAGCATGGACACCATTCCTGTGCTGCAAGTCACAGCTGGAGTGTTCAGGGCTTGGGATGGGGCTCATTTGGCCTTTTCCCAGGGACACCAGTGCAGGACTGTGTGCTCTGAGAAGGTCTTCCCGTGGTTTGACTTTGCAAATGGTTCCATGTTCCCAGCAGACAGCACGATTATCAGAGGGACTCCCTGTTATCCCCAGGACAGACTGTCCCACTCAGCGCTCAGCATTGCGAGACCTGACTTCAGGCCTCCTGGCTCCTTTCTGCGTCCCCTCCTCGCCACAACTCCCCCTGCCCTCAAACTTTCCTGCCCAGCATCCCCCCAAGCCCGGCCAGTGCCTGCTCTGGCCCCAGCTCCCTGCACAGCTCTGGGACAGACCCTGCAGCCCCTGATCCCTGCACAGCTCTGGGACAGACCCTGCAGCCTCTGATCCCTGCACAGCTCTGGGACAGACCCCGCAGCCTCTGATCCCTGCACAGCTCTGGGACAGACCCCGCAGCCTCTGATCCCTGCACAGCTCCGGGACAGACCCCGCAGCCCCTGTTCCCTGCACAGCACTGGGACAGTCCCTCGCCCCCTGTTCCCTGCACAGCGCCGGGACACACCCCGGGACCCTGTTCCCTGCACAGCTCTGGGACAGTCCCCTGGTCCCCGCTCCCTGCACAGCTCCGGGACAGACCCCCAGCCTCCCTCCCGTGGCCAGCGGACGCCGCGGGCCCAAGAAGGAATAAAGAGCGAGCTGTGGATACGATGCTCGTGGCTAACCCCTCCTCTCCAAAGGATTTCTTTCCGTCTTCAAAAGCTTGGTGCCTGGCGTTACCGTGCAGTTGGAAGCGGGCAGAGCCTGTCATTCGACCTGAGCAGGCAGAGCTTGGCTTCTGAGCCAGCCTGAGCTTCCCCCTGTCCCCCCCCCCCCCGTCCCCTCTGCAGGCTTTGCTCAAGGTCTACGGTGTGAAGGTATGGTGAGCACCCTACAAAGGTAATACTGCTGCTCGATTTTGCATGACGACTTTGTTAGTCATACAGGAGATCCCAAATGTGGGCAGGACTCCTGATCCCGGGAAGCATTAAAGATGTTAAGGGACCAGGAAATACACTTTCTTGTTTCTGGTTTTCGTGCCATTTCCCACTGTCACAGGAATGGGGGGCGAGGGTATGGGGTATCACTAATGTAATTTGACCTTACAGATTTTATGTGAATCCAGGTTTTGTGAACAGCTGTTCACACACTTCTGACCTTCGAGAAGCAGCTTTGCTCTTGGGCTGCATGTGAATTAAGACAGGATACTGGCTGTGTCACTACACTCCGTCCATATTTTACATTTTCTACAACAGCTATGCAATATACTCATCTTAACCAGAACTCGATTTTTTTTTGTGCTAGATGCCTGGTTAGTTACTGAGCAAGCACCACCTCTTTTAATTTCAGTCTCTCTTCTGACACCACATTTTAAATTATCTGAACTGGGCAGTGCTAACAGACCTCCCCCATCAAATGGGTTTTTTTTGAAACAAAGTTTTAAACCTGTGGATGAAACATATATGCATATAAAAACTTGTCCAAGGGAGCATATCATGGAATTGAAGCATTACTAAATAACCTTGTTACTGAGTATCTAAGTAAAATCCTTCAGAGAACACTTCTGTCCTGCGGCTCGCTCGCCTTATTGTCAGTGCCAAAGCGTGTTGCTGCTACAAGGTGGACATTCAGCCCCAGGATCATTGTGGAGCCACTTGCTCTGCATTTCCTTGTCCTTGCCATGATCAGAGGCAGTGGGTGCCTTGTGGCCATTAACAAGTGAGACACTCCATGGTGTAGAAGTGTTAGAAGTGAATGATGTTTTATTTCTTTATTTGCTGTTTCTGTATCATTTCATTGCATGGTATTGCAAGGGAATCAGCAATGGTACATTCAAAGTGGGAAGCATAGTTTCCAGAATTTACAGCTGTGTAATTCCCATGGGATTTAGTCTCATTGGTTAGCACTGGCTGTATGCTGGTGACCTGAGTGACATTGTAGCACAAGGCTTTCTGCTCGGACACTCGCATGCTCTTCTCATCTCCTCACAGGGAACTAAACAAACCTGCCATGAGCACAGCTGAAGATTTGGGAGGTAAGAGCGTGTGTGTGTGTGGGAAAGCAGCAGGAAGAGAGAAAAATATGCTCAAATCAGAGAGAGAGATTTGTGCTGGGAGCACACAAGAGCTTTCAGACCCTCAGCCAGGATTCCTGCACTGTTGAAAGGCTGGCATTCCTCGGTGTTACTTTATCATTCATGTCTTTAAGTAAGAAGAGACTGTAAGTTGTTTGCCCAAGGTAACAGGTTTTGAGTTAACCTGGGGTGAGCAGAGGTTGTCCAGAGCTGATCACTCCAAAGGTGCAAGGAATGAGAGCAGCAGGGGAACCGGTTTCTTGTGCTCAGCATGGCCAGAGCTGAAGGAGAGATCAGTTCTGCTGGTCACCATGCTGGAGCTTTGCCCTTCATGTTGCTCTGCACTGAGTGTCAGCAGTGCTAAAAAAAATATTCCAAAGCAGAGCCAAGTAGGCAGGACGTTGTTCCAGAGGTACTTCTTATCACAGTGCTAAAAGAGGGCTGAGCAGATAGAGTAGGTATCCTGGCACATGTGCACAGTTCATGGGAGCAAAGAAAAGCAGCAGCCTGGCAAGCAGATAAACACACTGCTGGTTTGCTTCCCAGGTGCTTCAGCATGGTCTGCCATGATGAAGAGGAGTGGAATTTTCCATCTGGTTAGTCAGACAGTGTGTGCCATGCTCCTGGCTCCCCACCCTGGCTGCTTGCAGATGCCCGTTTAGCTGCAGGCTATGAACGGTGAGATTTCTCAGGGGCTTCTCCTAGGTCAGGAACAATCACTGGAAAAGTAGATCAGAGAGCTCACAGAGGAGGTGGCCTGATAAGCTGGAAACGTGCCTTCCCTTTGGCTCAGTTTCTGTAATGAGCTGTGAGACAGCTTGTGTTGCCTCTGTTGACAGAGTGCAGCCAGCACAGCACCACTCCAAGCTTCTCTGAGCAAGGATTTGGGCCCCACGTGCCTGTCTGAGCTCCACCTGACACCCACAGGCATCTGGGGCCACCACATCTCCCATCCTCTTTATGACCCATGATAGGGGATGGGGAGAAAGCTCCCTGTCTGGACACTCAGCAAGGGTGCTCGGTTGGAGGCAGGAGGGATCCTGAATAGTGTGACTGCCCATACCCAGCTGTGCTGTGTGCTGGCACAGGACAGCCAGCTTGGAGCACCCTTCCCATGGATGGAGACCCTCCAAATCACAGCCCAGCACTGTCTGTGTGTGCTGCCTGCGTGGGCCAGGGAAATTCGGGCACCAAATCTGTGCCCCAGGGGGTGAAGTGTGGACAGCAAACCCTTCTGTAGCACCAAAAGGGAACAAAACTATCCCTGAGAGAATAGCTCTGGAGAACTGATTGAAGGGAAGGCCATGCTTTCCACTGTAATACTTCAGAGATGTAGTAGAAAGGGAAAAGCTTATGAAGCTCAACCTGTTCTACTGTTAATTTGAAATCTGGTTTATTGACTTCAGACTGCATTAATATATTCAGGTCTATAATAGAGTGATCTGGCAGAAATCCTGCTGACTGGACGAGATCCAAAGATAGGCAGATAGCTACATACCCCTTTGGTGTAACATACCATCCTCTGAGGACAAAGACAGTTTGGCAAGGAGGTGCACTGAGTGTCACCAGCAGTCAGAAAGAGGAGATTCTGAATCTTTGTGATACAGCTTCCAGGAGATGCCCCACAGCAGGAAAGATGTGGAGATTCCTTCTGGATCTGGGAACCTCTGAGTTCTCCAACGGGGGGTCTTACAGCAAGGCTCTACCCCAAGGTGAAAAGGTGTTTTGTCAAAATTAGGAGCCTAAGAAATATGACAGAAGAGTGTCATTAAAAGAGTGAAATAAAGTCTCTGGAGAAGAGAAAGGTAGAGTGTGCTTTTCTTAGAGAGAACTTGAGAGAATTAAAGACAAAGTCCATCAGGAGTGGTTGAAAGCAGATGGTTTTAGGGGATTCTGAAATTCAGTGAAGGAAAGCCAAGGGTAGAGATTTCCTCTAGAGCTCTGTGTTTTCTGAAGTCTTGCAGTTTTTAATTCTCCTTCCAGAAAGCCACTGAATAATGGGGTAGACTCCTAATGGAAAGCAAATTGCAAAACTAGACCTCAGAAGTCAACACAATCCTTCAGTCTGTAGTCTAAGATCTCACCTGGGAGGAGAGGAGAAACCATGTGAATCTTTGCTGAGGGAGGTGATGATTTAAGGGGGCATCTGGAAAAAACTGGGAAGTGCTGCAGTCCCCGTGACAGCCCCCAGGATCATCCACCTTTACTAAGATTTTCATATCCCAGACCTCATTTTCATTTTAGCCTCTAAGACTGTGTCTGCAGGTGCTGTGTGCACGAGTCCTGGCTTCTCCATGGTGATTAAGCTGCAGTCTCTTGGTGTGCCAATGCCAGCATTGCCATTAACATTAGAAAGTTCAGGTCAGCTCCCGTACAGCAGCAGCTGACCCCTTCTTCCTACTGATCATGTATCATTTCCAGGGTCAGGTAGAACCAGGCTTATATAATTTGCCTGAAATTCTGGTGAATTCATGACCACCAAAAGAGAGTAATGCAGGTTCCGAAATTTTTCTAAATAGTATATTCCACTTAAAAGAAAATTAATTAACACAGGGCTATTCCTGTCCTGAAAAAGGAGGTCAGACCAGATGATCACACTTGGTCCCTTTTGTCCTTGTAATACATATACACACATATACAGCACTGGGAGCTGCTGGGGAAGAGCACAATGCCAATGGTGATACCATGCAGAAAATGCCCAAGAAAATGGGCCAAGTTAAATTTGGACAAATATATCATCAAAGCAGAAGAAGTAAAGCATTTCCATCCTGTTTTCCCAGCTTGGAGAAGGCAGACTTAGCCCACAGTAGCATCAGATTGAGCTACTTGAAACAACAGAAGGGCTTTGTGACATCCTCCAGTTCTTACAACTCACTAACAGAGGATGCCCAAATGAAAGCTGGGTGCTGTTGTTGCAAGATCATGCGAGCTGTTCCCCTGAAGTAATTAATCTCCAGTTCAGACATTTCAGATTATTGACATAGAACAGGGTGTACATGAAGGTGCTGTATTGCAGAGTCTCATCCACAGAAAAAAACCACACTCAGAACAAATAATAATTGTGTCCACTGGTGTTCAGAAGACTGCTGCTGCTTCCAAGGACTGGTTTGTTGTTTTTTTTTTTTAATTGATTGGCTACATAAAAAATACACCCAAACAATATGGTTTACCCCAAGTGCAGCTCCTCTCAACAGAGTTGCTCTTCCAGTTTTGGCCTTCCTGATACCACAGTTGTCCTATGGGATAACATCATCCTGCACTGAAGATTCAATTTCTCCTGTCACGGCTTCCCAGGGACCTTCTAACATCACTCAAGCCAGAGACTGTTCCAGAGTGATTGCCTCCAATCCAACAACCTGTGTTTCCCAAGAATCCAACTCTCATTCTTGAGCAGGATTCCCTTCTCCCTGACCATCCTTGGTTGGTCCATCATCACCCAGCTGTGGTGGCAGGGAGGCTGGGGAGTCAGGGAAGAGCAGCAGGAAAGTGATGCTGGGGAGGGAACAGAGCAGGGAAAGGGCAAGGTGAGAAAAACTGCAAAGGTTTATTCACTAGGAATAAGCCTGGGGACAGAGCACCGATGTTTGAGGGAGGGTTTGCTGTCTCTGTGAAGGCAGAGAATGGAGATCAATAGAGCAGCAAAGACACAAAGGTTATTGATGGGTTAGAAACCATGGAATCATCTGAGAATGGTCATTTTGGAATTAGGGCTTCTCCCTTCAAAAAGGGGGTGGGATCAATACACCAACTGAAGTGCACCCACACCAATGCTGGCAGGATGACAACAAACAAGAGCTGGAAGCCATTGCACAGCTGGAAAACTGTAACTGGGGGAGTGGCTGGACTTGATGGTCTCAGAGGGCTTTTCCAACCTGAACAATATCCTGGACCATGGAATAAACCACCTCAGGTTTGACCCTCATTACTTGAAAACCACTCAGAAGGAATGGAGTGAGATCAGACAAGGCAGGAGATGAAGGGATAAGGTCAGATCACATTCATGTCACTCTGTTGTGGATATTCAGCTAAACTCCCAGTCTGAATTGCCTCTTGCTGGGTAGATAGCAGTTTTGAGAAATAAGGATCTGAAGAAAGGGCCAGGGAAAGGCCCAGCCATCATGTCTACTCTGGCTTCTCCCTCCTTCAAGGGCAGCTGTGGCAAGGCACATCCACCCTGTGCTGTATATTGAATCCTTCTCCACAGCAGGAAATTCTGTTATTGAAAGAATTTGCATGAGAGTTTCAACAAGAAATAATATATTTGTAAGGGCAATCCCTGGAAGTCATGCTGTCCACGTTTCTGGCAGGATGCATTTCACAGTGTTTCAAAGGGTGTGTGAAGATGGACCCTGAGAAATGCTTCTGCCTACGTGAATTCACTTGTGAGGTTGCACTGCATGTCTGTCCATAAAGCAGCCAGAGCAATTGGGCACGTCTGGAACTCAGCTGTCCAAACTCATAAGTGACTGCAAGAGAACTGCCTGGTTCTAGCAAAGAAGAAGCATCTCATATAGGTGAGAAGAGTTGTGTAATAGTTAAAATGCCAGGCGAGCGTAGAGAACGCAGCTCTGGTACTTTGCTTTTATGACTGTTCTACTCCAGAGGCAGAAAGTGATTTTCCAGCCACCGTGACAAAGAACACAAGCTCTGTGCTAATATTCAGGCAGGCAGCTGATGACTGTTGGCATCCACACTGGGACTCCACTGTGCACAGAAACTGCAGCAGTGCAGAAGAGAGAGTTGCCCAACCTGGGAGAGTGAGAACCAGGGTGGGCAGTTGTGCAGCACAAAGCACAGCCAAGCACAGGCTGCAGGAGGCAAAAAGCAGAGGTGTGAAGGAAGGAGACATGCAGACTGCTCATGGAAAGGGAAGAAATTAAAAAAGTGTCACATTGTCACTGGAACTGTCTCTGTACTGCACAAGCCATGGAAGAAAGCTGCATTCCCAAGTCATGGGTAAAACACAAAATACAGTAGAGTTAAATGTACAAATACAATAAGGCAAGCTAAAAAAAGAAAAAAGGTCTTTAGAAAGAAGATTTTTATGGCATGAAACCTGAATTGAGTCTCTTTCAAATGGATCAGGCAGTTTGTAGTGTGGCAGACAAGCATGGGGCTGGGAGGGAGAGTCACAAGTAGATTAGGGCAGGGAAGAAAAGCAAAATTACTCCTCATCCCTGTTGTCATGCTGGGGGGACCAGGTGAGTTTCCACCAGGGAATATCTCAGGGTGGCAGCAAGGGATTCATTCTCCAGTGGCAGTGCACTTTCTCAAACTGTTTGAGAAAATGGTGTTTTGGAAATGTCAGGCATCACCAGAGCAACCACTGTAAAAATCTGCAGTTCCCACTGGCTGGGCCTGTATAGTGATTTACAGAGACTGTTAAAATAAAAAAAGGTACATAGCAAATCACACAAACTCCTGAAGCAGAACTCCCCTTAGGAGTGTGCAGAACAAGATCCCTGTGCACCTGGGAGAAGCAGAGAGCATGAGCTGGGATTCAAAATAGCTGAAACGCTTCAGTCACACCCACTCTCAGCAGAACCAAGGAGAAAATGAGGGCACTTTTGAATGACAGAAGCTTCAGGAACTCGCAAAACTTTGTCTCACTCATCAGCTGAAACTGCCCAAGCTAAAATTTGGGGTAATAGTTTTTATCATTGGATATACAGTTTTTTAACTTCAGCTTCTTTGTTTTGTTGTCCCATCAGAAATTCTAACCAAAACGTCCTGGCAGGTGCTGTCAGTGAGAACAGCACTGGATGCTCTTTCTCTTTTAGCCCTCTGGGCCCTCTTCTACTTGGCCTTTGCTTTCCCTCCAGGCTGCATCCAGGACAATGCACCATGACAGCTTGGCTACACGGGGATGCTGCAGAGCACCATGAGAGCTACAGTCTATAAAACAAGGTAAAAAAATTATGAGAGGCACTCACATGAAGAAATATTACAGCTCAGGTAGGAGTAGATTTACATCAGTCTGCTCCAAAACAAAATATTTTTTTTTTTACATTTCTGAATTTTCCTGAACTTCATGTGTTGTAAGAGTTGAAATTTTGACTTTTTGCTAAAAAATAGGGCAAAAATAGATGTTGAAATATTGGCATTTCCCATAGGAAGGAAATTCCATTATTTGAGCAGCTCTGTGAAACACAAAGGATGTTCATTTGCAGAAACTCTACTAACTTGTAATGAAGGTCACAGCTGCATAATTGGACTCTGCTCCCAGGGCCAGCGAGCAGTGTAGGAGACAGAATTAATCCCAACCCCCAAATTAAGGTTACTGTAACAAGGAGAACAAGACTACAGAATTGCAAAATCCAGGGAAGGAAGGGCTGAAGGATTGCTTAACACACAGAGAAATCACATTTTTCCCCACGACAATTAGCAGCTGGGAATATCCCAGTGGCTTTTTACTCTACAGCAGAAGACATCCATGTCCTAGGACAGGTCTAGGTGTGCATGGCCCACATCCATCCTCCCAGTCACCCACACATTCAGGTGACAGGGCTGCCACACTTACCTGCCATTCACTACTACTACCTGCCTCCACTTCACTTAAGGACTAAGCATGGTCCTTAAGGGTTTTCTTTTTAGCAGTTCAGAGAAATCAAGCACTTTCAAAAGGCCAAGAGCTTACTGGAAGCCAGCGAAGCCATGGGATGGTGGGTACAGCTTCTACTTGGGTTTTGTATCCCAGCCCTGCAGCCTCAATGCCTCCTCCAGGTCATGTGTCCAAACTGGGTGTGCTGTGACTGCATTCTAACAGACACTCACATGTGAGTTTTTCTTTATCATTACAAGTCAACTCTTAGCCCATTTTTAGGTGTCTTGCATTTTAAAGATCCACTGGATAACCAATCCTTCTTAAAAAGCAGAGATGATAAAGAAGAAGTTGCTTTACTGGAACTGCAAACCTCTCCTTTAGACACACAAACCCTCCGTAAAAATCTGTCTGATGAATCCTTTGCCCAGAACTTCACTTTTTTAGGACTGGGGTCTTTCCAAGTTGGGTAGAGATACAGACTGAGGATGTGTTTAAAGACAGAATGGGTGCCCTGTGCCTATGTAACATTTTTAGTCTACTTTTAGGATTAGAATAAATCATGTTGAAAGGTGCTTTGAAAGGAAATCTCCGGGGAGCTGATTTGGGAAAGCTATTCCAGGCTGTTTCCCATCAAGCCATTCCTTTATCTTCAAGTGGTTGTGCAAGGATAGTGTCAGAACACCCTCTGAAAGGTGACTCTGTGACGTGAGGTGCAGTTCTCATGTCTTTTCTTGTTGCCTCCCTCAAGGTGACATTGTGAGTTTCCTTTTTACCCATTATTGAAAACTCAGAGCATCCCGTGGCCTCTGTGTGATGTGGATGATCAGGCATGCCTGGCACTCGTAGAATGAGGAGAGACTTGTGGGAGTTAGCTGAGCAGGGGGTTTGCTCCCCAAGGATTGGTCTACCCTGGGAAGACTCTGCCTGGGCATCAGGCAGCTCCATCCGGAGGGAGCAGAGCTCGTCAACTCCTCCATAGCCTCAGGCTGTGTCCTATTTAATAACTCAAACTTGTCTGGAAATTGCCACAGGAACAAGTTGAAACGAAACACGGGAAAAAAATGCCGAAGGAGAAGGTTTAAGGCATTTGTCACTGTGAGTTTATGGCTTAAAAAGGCCTGTGGGTGCTAACCTGGGGATTAAAAATGGGCAGAAATTAGTACAGACGCTAGGAGCCAAGCTGAACTTCAGGTGTAGGAGGTGGAAAGGACAACCATTCACTGTCAGCCAAACACTGCTGCCTGAGGTGGAATCAGGGAAACACACAGCAGCTGAGGGTTGGCCAAGTGCATGGCAGCTCTGCCACTCTCTGGGTAGCATCAGAAATGCACTTGTCCAGCCCGGGAGAGCTCTGCTGCAGGTCACCAGCCAACAGTGCAGCTGGGGGCTCTCCTGCAAGAGCAGCTGCCAGCCAAGCCATGTGAGAAGCAGGGGCACGAAGAGTAGGAGATGTCCTTTCTCTGGGACTGCCCCAGCAACAGCCACTATTGTGGACCCAGCAGAAGAAGCAAAGGAGAGCAGCCATGCACCAGACCAGGCTGCCATGGTCCATCTTCCTTTAACTCTGTGGCTGGGCTGGCTCTGAGCCACATTTCTGCAGAAGGGTTTTGGTGTGTGGTGCAGGCAGAGAGCTGGAACCTATTCCCCATAACCAGAGACGTTAATTTTGGAATAAAATTATGTTCTTGTGTAGCCCATTCCAATATGTGCTTGGCTGGAAAGATGACTGAAATTTTGCAGGGCACAGGGATTGGGTTTCCAGTCCCCCAGTTGACACTTGCATGACCTGAGATGTGATTGAACCTTCAATAGGAAGATTAAGGCCATTAGGGCTATGTGAGCCACGAAATCTTGTGAAGACCAAGCAGTTTATTGGGTGCAGAGAGTATGTCTTTGTCTCCTGATGCAGCAATGGCTCTGTGTTCATGCTGATGGTGCAAGTTTAAACAAGGGAGAACCACAGAGATAGTCAAGATCCCAAACTCCAGCCAAGTCCCATCTAATCACCATCCCTGTTTATGGTTGTGCTCAATGATTTTAAAGGTCTTTTCAAACCTAAACAATTCTGTGAGCAATGTCTGAAAAAGCCAGTTGGTGCTGGGAGCTGCTCTCTGTAACGTGGGCTGAAGAGGTCCAGCTCTCTTCTTCCTACAGAGCTGATGGGGGCACAGGATTTGGGGAGATTTCAATACCAGGGTCCTCTGTCAGATGAGCTTGATGCTTTGGCTTTGACCTACTCCTGGCTGGATGAGTTCAAACTCTGTGACAAGCTCCAGCTGCAGACACAACACATCAACATTGGTGTGCCAAAGCCAGAGCACACAGCAAAGCCCCTCACTGAGGTCACCTGAATTAAGGAGAAGGCTACTTTAAGGAAACAGCTTTTATGTCCATTGTGAGTCATGTATCTGGTAGGAATAGAAACAGAGGTGCTGTTGTAACTTTGGTGCTGTGCCTCGGTTTTTTGGACATAATTCTTCACTCTGCCGCATTCAGAGGCCAGCACAGGCTGCGTGGGGCTCACACCTGCAACCTGACTTGTGGTTTTAGCATAGTGCATTGATAGAAATTTTGAAATGTGGGGATTCTATCCAAGAAATCAGTATTTAAAAAATCAGTGAGTAAAGACAGTGGAAGCTTTGCCTGCTTCCTTGAAGGCAGAGTCTGTCTCCCTTAAAGACTGTACTGCTCATGTATTTCCTTTGCACGCTCAGTGAACCGATTCCTCCTTCTGTCTTGCCTAATGCACCAAAGGGGAACTGCAGCAATTTGGCTGAGGCACAGACACATGCCCATCCCCTCAGGCTGATCTGGACAAACCACAGGGGTGTGTCTGGACCTCTGAGGTCCTGTGCACACAGACTAGACCAGTGAAGGATCTGCCTGTCCAGTATCCAGCTGTTGCTGCTGGCTGTACTTATGCATGCAGCCTCCCTCGTGGAAGGAACCCTCATGAGGGGCAGGACTGGGATGGGGATGAGATCTGATCTCATTTAACAGCTGCCCTGCTCTCTGTTACTTCTAACTCTCCTTGCAGCTTGTGTGAGGAGGCAGAAGAAAGTGCAAACCCACTGGTACTGAGAGACCCAGAATGGGCTCCATGCAACCTCCTGGTGACAGGTGCTTTCTGTGCTTTGGTCTCCTGCAATCATCGAAGATTTTTTCAGTCTCCTCCTACATGCCACTCCCCCACCCCTTACTGCCATGTATCCTGAGCATATTACAGTCTTCCTTTCCTCTCTCAGGAGGTGCTGCTCAGAGCTCTCTGCTAACACTGTATCTTTCTAGAGAGAATATCCTGCTTCCTGCCTTTGAGCTGAAAGAATTAAAGAACGAAACAACTCAGAATAATCCCCCAAGACGAAAAAGACCCGCTGCCCTCCCTGCTTGACAACCTGTGCTGGTTCCAGGTGAGTGGTTTTGTCAGCGAATCTGAATGCATGAATAAGAGTGGTGCCAACTCCAGGGGCTGAAGCAGGGAAGGAGGGTAGCAGGAGATTTCCTTGGGCATGTGCATGAGAGAGTGGCAGGGATAGCTCTTGCCTGCTTTAGGACATGGGGCTGCCCAGAGGGGAGTGCTTTAAAAGTGGGACTGTACGTTCCAGGCTGGGATTAAATGCTTGGTGGGCAGCTTGAGTGAGACAACCTTATCACAGGACGTTGGCATGAGTAGGGGGCAATGGGGAGAGCATTTGTCCTCCCACTACTGGACTTAGGCCCCAAACCCGCTGTTCAGCTGGTAATCACTTTGTCATTTTAGAGCTTAGCTGGGCTGAAATTCCTGCCTGTTTCAGATTCCTCTCCCCCTAGCTGGTGCTCTCTTACAGAGGTGGGTCAGTGGATGGGCCCTGGGCAGATCTATTCTCCTCCTGGGTCCATTGTTGTGGTAGGAGTTGTCTGGGCGGGAGCTGGCTGCCAGGTACCAAGTGGAAAACAGAGATGCCCTAGCACTTCACTGAGCAGGAAGCCCTGCCAGGGGCTGCTATAGCAACACAGAGATGGCTGAGTTCACCCCAGTTGGGCTTGTGAACGGAAATTTTCAGCACAGGCACTTTGGCTGTACTGCTTTCAGCTCGTACTTCCCTTCCCAAGGGCGAGAAATGGGCCAGGCTCCACAGGATCCGATAGCATCAGGGGTGAGGACACCTCCAGCCGGGGGGGTCTGTGAACCCTGTGAGGATAGAGATCCTGGTCCTCAGGATTGAAAAAAATGTCCAGTCAATGTCCAGTGGCTGGACTCAATGCTCCTGACAACAGGCACTGAGCTATTGATGGGGGGAGGTCAGGTGGGAGCGGAGACATCCACTCCTCCTTTGCCATCCTTGCAAAGACGGTCCCTGCGAAGCACCCGCCTTACTCAGCTGTCAGGGGGGGCTGTAACTCCCCACTCTGGAGTGCCCGTGGTGTGCCCAAAAGCAAGTAGGATTTGACAGCTGCTAATGGCAGTTTTCAGACCACTGAGCAGAGGGGCAGGTCCCGTCCCTTCCTCACAAGCACCGAGCCTCCCCTCCCACCACACGAGGATGGGCTGCTAAACTCCTGCCCTCTCCCTAAGTGACCCAGCACTAGAAATCCACCTTGGAAAGACTGGTACAGCTTTTTCAGTGACCCCTTGCCTTGCCCTTCCACATTTGCTGAGCTTGTGCACAGCTCTTCTCAACTCCTTCCCTTCTGCATAGATTCCTCCCTCTTCTCCCTCTTCGGGTGCTTCCCTGCTGCTACCTGTGGAGACTTAAAATCCTGGTGGTTTTGATTTTGAACACAAAGCAGAGTTTCCTTGGAGATAAGAGAAACAGTGATTCCAAGTGGATTATTTCACAGTCTCTGGCTGGCTTTCAACAATGAAAACAAAAAAGGGAGTTGTGCTAGCAGAGGGAAGACAGAGCCTGGGGCAGCCTTGGGTGAGGGGGATGCCTGGCTCTGACATGCTTTTCCAGGGTCATCCCTTTAGCAGCATGGCTTGACCGAGTGCCACATGCCATGGCACAGTGTGACAGTATGTGCTGCCTCTCTTCTCCCAGCCCCTGGAGTCTGGTAAACCTGGGAGAGGCTTTGCGGTGGACATTCTAATTTGGCTGAGTTCTGCCACTCCCAGGAGTAAAACTGGCTAATTAGATTAACCCCTTGTGTGTTCTTCTACACAGACATTAGCAATAGTAGGACAATGGTGTAAAGCACCAGCATTTCAGTCATTGTCTCCCACCTATTTGTTCTGAGTGCTGACAACTGGGTTTATCCAAGCCAAGAGCCTGAACCCTCTGGAGGCTGGAGCTCTCCCCTGATGTGTTGGCCATGCAGATTTTGCCTTCCTTGAGGCAGGCTATTTGATCATCAGCTTATATCTCTTGGACACCCTAGCAATCAGAAAGCTGTGCCAGGTGCCGTGTGAGGGCACAGGGAGCAGGCATGAGCTGACTGGTGCTCTGTCTCATGACAGAGCACAGCACAGGGCAAGAAGGCAGATGCAATCTTCATCTGAAATTTTCTTTACTGTCTCCAACCCCATACACTATGGCAGGAGTGCTCTGTAATGCCATGCCTTGCCAGTGGCCAGGACCACCTTCTTTTCCAGAGGAATACAGGAATATATCACAGTGGATTCACTTGACTGAAGGCTCCCCCTCTGCTGACACACCCCTGAGCTCCTCACTGTCTGTCCAACAGCCACAAATGGCACTGGGCTGTTTCAATGAAGTGGCATTTTCTTGTTCAGCTTTCAGTGTGGTGCAGGAGTGTTGTGCAGGGGTCAGAGGGTGAGAGAAGAGTGGAGAACCAGATCATGGCCCTGTGGTAATTATACATGTAAATGAGCTCCAGGACACTTCCTGGACAGGCTGTGGCAGTGCTGTCTGAAGTCCTGAATGCCTTGTCTCACAGCACATCAGCAGAATGAAGGTCACAGCATGGCTGAGGTTGGCAGGGAGCCCTGGACATCATCTAGTCCAACTGCCCTGCCCAAAGCAGAGTCAGTCACAGCTGGTTGCTCAAGCCTGTGTCCAGACAGCTTTTGAATATCTCCAAGGATGGAGACCCCACACCTTCTCTGGGCATCCTGCCTCAGTTAAGTCTGTCTTGCAGCAACAAAGACTTAACTTTATGCTTAAGAGGAATTTCCTGGTACTTCAGTTCACGTCCACCTGGTCACTCATCTTGTCACTGGGAAACACTGAGAAGGATCTGGCACTGGCTTCTTCACCCCCTCCCTTCAGGTGTACATTGATAAGACCCCTCCCCAAGTCTTCTCTCCTCTAGGCTGAGCAGTCCCAGCTCTCCCAGCCTTTCCTCATGGGAGATGCCCCAGTCCCTCCATCATCTCTGCAGTCCTTCAGTGGACTCTCTCCAATGTGCCCATGTCTCTCTCATACTGGGGAGCCCAGACCTTGACACAGGATGCCAGCTGTGGCCTCACCAGTGCTGAGTGAAGAGGGAGAGTCACCTCTCTCAACCTGCTGGTCCAAACACAGCAGAGTTTCTGAGCCTTGGTTCTGGTCCCACCCAGGATGTCCCAGGAGTTCTGTGGTCCCAGGGGTGATGTACTGAATGCAGGCACTAAGAAAAGGCTGCTCTGTTTTTTGGGTTTGATGTTGAGCTTTGTCTGCACCATGTAAAGCAGTCAAATGTATTTCCTCTTCACCCAGCACAGCCTGACCCTGACCATGGCCTGGACAAAACCAGGCCAGAGATATCTGCAGTGTCCCCCCATGCTCAGAACACTCACTGCCCAGTGACTCCAGAGCTGTTGCCTCTGGAGTGAGGGCAGAGATGTGCACAGGCTTGAAGTAATTTTTTTTCTCTTCGTGTAGTTTCTGTTCCTGTTGTAAAGGTGTGCTAAACCATGATAAGCTCATGTGAAACAGCAGGTTGTCCCCTCTGGTTCCAAACATGACAGTGAAACAGGTTCTCTGTGGGCAGCAGAACTGTCTGTTGTCCCCAGCAGAAATTCAGCACATCACTGCTGCACAGAACTGATGTCCTCTGGCCAGCACCACTGCCCTGGGCTCTGAGGAGATGTTTTCCACATGAAACTGTGCCCTCTCTTGGCCGTGTAGCTCTGCATGTGCAGATGCAGCCCACCTCCTCCAGCTCCCTCCAGATCCTGCCTCCAGAGGCAGCCGTACAGCACTGGGCTCTGGACTGCACCAGCACTGCTTAGGGACAGGCACCACTCCCCTGGGGCTCTGCACTGCACCAGCACTGCTCAGGGACAGGCACCACTCCCCTGGGGCTCTGCAGGGCTGCCCCAGCACCATGGGACAGGTAGGCAGGGAGTGTATCTGCCTGCCCAGTGCACAGACTGGATTCCTGACCCATAAATTCCTGAGCAAAGTCTCCCTTTCACCTCTGCTGGCAGCCTGACATGCACAGGGCTCAAGGAGAAGCTTGTTTGTGAGCTCCCATGGACACCAACCACCTCATTACAGACAGTGCAGAACCTTTCACCACATGAAAAAAAAATTAGAAATACTTACAGCCTGCCTCTTGATGCTGCTGTTTGAATAACTGAGTGCAGGAACATTTCAGTGATGGCAGCTTTATAAAAGTCAGACTTGGTTGGGTTTTTTTCTGTAGCTCAACCTGCACAAAACACAAAGTAAGAAGAAATTGAAGACTTTCACAGCAGCTTTCCTAGATTCTGAGTTAAATGCAAAATTTCCTCAGCAAACAGCTTAAAATTTACCCCAACAATTGCATTTTTTTCTGTTGTTCTGATGTAGCAATATTCAAGATGTGCATATGGGTTTCTGAGAACTGAAAAATCTCCACAGTCTTGAGCATTTGATGTTGCAACATGAAAGCTGTATCAATCCCACAAGTGCAATTCATGCCTGGACACTTTATCACAACACAAAGTCTGAGATTACTTTCACCCTAAATTCCAAACACAGCACTGTACCAACTACTAGGAAATAAATTAACTCTGTCCCAGCTGCCACTCATCCTCTCAGGGGTGGAGCATGCTCTATATTTTCTACCCCCTAATTTGTCCCACAGTAATTCCTAGTACCGTTTTTCTGTCAGCCTGTGCTTTTCAGTGATCTTTCCAGTATCTTTTTGAGTCATTGGAGCATACAATTCAGAGTTTTTCTTTCTGTGTTTACTGCTTTTCACTTATTCGCAGAGCAGACCATCCTTCCAGTCACTTGGGAGCAGATGAACAGCTCAACCCTCTGCACAGTTTCTTTTTGGACCTCACAACTGACATCTCTGTTGGTGGACTGTCACCACCAGCAGTGATGACAAAGAGATCTCCTCTTTCATCCCATGATATATCCACTGCTTTAAAAACCTTTCATACATGATCCTTGATAAAAGATTTTTAAAAACTCTGGCTGATCTGACACTGAGGTTATGTCCTTACTGACGTGGGTTTTTCTTCAATTAGATGCATTTGAAGATTGCCTTTTACTTCTCCTTTTCTCCCTAGTTCTCCATTTTAATAAGCTGGTCTTTTCTCCAGGAGAGGGGCACGGACAAAGATGTGTGTCTTTCCAGAATCTGTAGTCAAAGCATACATATAAGATACAGTTTCAAGATGTTTCTCTGCTGTGTGGAATATTTTACTCTCAGATTCTAAGCGTGGAACTTTGTGGGGCCAAAATGATGCAATCTGTGAGAAGCAGATGGAAACCTGCCCTGATGCTCCTGCACTCAGCCCTCCAGCCCTGGGAGTGTGCCATGGCTGGCTCCCATCTCTCCTCAACTAGGATTTTAATACCTTCTATCTTTAAAACGTGCTCACGAGAAGGTGCTGCACACTGGATGGTGTCAGCTTTTCTGATGTTGGCTGCTTTAGCAGGGACAAGACATAAAGAGGACAGGTGTTCTTCAGTGTCCAGCACAAACTGGAACAGATACATCTCAGCTGATTCAGAGATTTCCTGCTTTCTAGCTCTTTATAGGTCTTTATGCTCTATTGCCCTCCTCCCCCCATATTGGAAATCTTCCTGGTTTAGATAGGAAGATATCCACAGAAAAATCTGCAAAAAGCAGGACAAAATGCAGTGCCAGTACTCTTCCTTCCTCATTTTTCACTTTCACTGTCTTCTGACTGATGCCCCTAAAATAGCCAAAATTCCACTGTTTATGTGAAGCCTCACTGCCAGGAACTAGGGATTAGTTTTGCAACACTGAAATTTCTTGCAAAATACCCTATGCCCCCTCGTTGAACTTCCAAAAATGCTCTCAGATATCTCAGTGTTCCTGGCTGAGTGGAGCCTGGAGGAGCAGCCATGGATAGAACAACCTGCACCAAGAGGGCAAAGCCACCCTCTTCCTCACAAGAAGAAAAATCCAAGCCATTGACAAGAGTATTGTGATGACTGACTGCAACAGTCTGAGAACTTCCAGCTGATGCAACAGATAAACAAATCCAGAGACGCAGAGGGAAAGTGCTGTGGAGGGGGCCTCTCTATTGCAAAATATGCAGATAGAGAAAGGGAGCAAGTTAGCAAGAGGGTGGGGACATCACAGGAGTAAGATCTGCCAGTGAGTTCCCTCTGTGCAATAAGTTTTGCTCTGAGAAGGCTGCTGAGCACATGGTGGAACATGGAATCTAATTATTAATCCGGTACTTTCCCATATCAATACAGAAATTTCATTTTGTTCTCACAAAAGTACATTTTCCGGTGCATGTGGATGGGGAGATATCTGGAGAAAAGAGCAGGTGAGTCCCTTTATATCTAGGTTCTACCCCCACCTTCCCTGTACAGGAGTTTGTGCTGTTGCTGTGGAATGGTCCAGCTCCAAGAAAGGCAAGGATTGGAGGAGAGGGAGCCCATTTTTCCATACTCCTGGATCCACATGGGTCTCCTCAGGTCGTCACAGCAAGTGGGAACTCTGTTTGGTGTGTAGCAAGTCTGTGGTGGGTGATTTCAGAGCCCTCGAGGTGACTTTTCACTTCACTAAAGAATTTGGAGCTTTGCACATTGAAGTGAGGCAGCACTTCACCTTACCCAGGTGTGTTGGGTTGTTTCATGAAGAGTGAGTGGTTTGGGAGTAAGAAAAAGAGTGTCTGAGGTTTAAAACTTTCTTTGGTGGTTCTGCTCTTGGGTGGTAATCTGTTCTGCTGTAGGAAGCTGCACTGCATCTCTGCTGACTGGAGGCAAGCCAATGCTACTCCAATCCACAAGAAAGTGTGAGGGAAGACAGAAGGGACTAACTACAGACCTGTGAATCTAACCTCAGCTTCTAGAAAAATTATGGAGAAGGTCATGCTGAGTACTACTGAAAAGCATTTAAAGAATAATGCAATCATTAACCAGCCAACATGTGTTCACAAAGGAAAAGCCCTCTTTAACCAGTTTGATCTCCTTCTAGGATGAGGTCACACACCCAGCTGATAAAGTGAAGGTGGTGCAAGTCTAGACTGGGAGAGGAGTGGCTGGAGAGCAGCCCTGCAGAAAGGGACCTAGGGGTGCTGATCAGCAGCAGGCTTAAGAGGAGTGAGCAGGGTGCCCAGGCAGCTGAGAGGGCAAATCTCATGCTGGGGACATCACAGCATGACCAGTTGATCCAGGGAGGGGATTATCCTGCACTGGTCAGCACTGGTGTGGCCTCACCCGGAGCACTGTGTGCAGGGCTGAGCCCCAACACTGAAGAAGGATGTGAGGGTCCTCAAATGTGGCCAGAGGAGGGGAATGGAGGGTGAACCTCCTGGTGAAGGGCTGGAAGACACATCCTGTGAGGATCTTGAGAGGTCTGGGCTTGTCTCCTTCAGAGAAAAGGTGGCTGAGGGGTGATGTCGTTGCTCTGCAGCTTCCTGAGGAGGGCATGTGGAGAGGGAGGTGCTGGGCTCTTCTTCCTGGGATTGAGGGGCAGCACAACTGGGAATGGTTCAAAGCTGTGTCAGGGGAGGATCAGACAGGACATTAGGAAGCATTTGAATGCCCAAGCAACAGGACAAAAGGTAACGGCCAGAAACTAAAACACAAGAAGTTCCACCTCAGTGTGAGGGTGAAGAACTTCTTTACATTGAGGGTGCCAGAGCACTGGAACAGGCTGCCCAGGGAGGTCATGGGGTCTCCCTCTCTGGAGATATTCCAAACCCACCTGGGCACATTATTGTGTCACCTGCTCTGGGTGACCCTGCCTTGGTGGAGGAGTTGGACTGGATGATCTCCAGAGGTCACTTCCAATCCCAGCTTCTCTGTGATTCTGTAATTTCTTTAGGGACAGGGTGGTCAAACCCTAGAAAAGGCTTCCTTAAGAGGCAGTCGATGGCCCAGGCCTGTCAGTGTTTAAGAGGCATTTGGACAGTGGCCTTTGCAACAAGCTTTAACTTTTGGTCAGCCCTGAGAGGGTCAGGAAGTTGGATGAGGTGATCCCTTCCAACTGGAATGTTCTAGTCTATAATTTTCTATCCCTCCAGCTGACTGTGCAGACAGTTATTTATTTCATTATAAGGGCAGTAAGATCTGGGACAGACTTCTAGACAAAAGTAGATAAGGTGGATCACAAAAGGGATTATCCAGTGAGTATCTGAATGAAAAGAGTGAGATCTGAGAGGTGTCCTCTTCCTTGTAGGGTCAGTGATGTCAGTAACTGGCAAGACAAGAGGATACATGATGTGTGAAAGTCCTGGGTCTTTGGAACCTGACAGCTAATAATGTTTTTTGTCCAACTCTATATCTGGGTGGCTACTGAATAAAAAATACAAGTCCATTCTGGGACACAGGGGATTGAATCTGTAGTTTCTTAAACTACTGTTGAGTTCAGGAGGCATGAACTCAATTAACAGAAAGAATATGTACTTTGCAGTTCATGTTTTTTATGGGTAGCTGTGAAAAACAGGAGTGGCAGTGAAAAGAAGGAACACAGGCAAAGTTTTCATGCAGTCTGGTGTGTATTGTCTCCATCAGCAGATAGAAGGGGGGTGGTGTAGTAAGGAAGAGAGTGTGTGATCAAGCTGGAATGAGTGGACCAAAATCTGCAGAATGCTGTTTGTTGATCCAAAAGCTGAGGTGACCACAGAAGCACTGAAAAGTTCCCGTAGCAAATGCCCAGAATCCTTGCCAGTGGCCTTCACACAGCTCAGCCTTGGGAGTGCTTAGAGTGACTTGGCTGGGCCATTCCTGCTCTGAACCTCATGGAGGCATCAGTATCTGTGCAAACAAACCTTCTCTCAGAATGGAGGTTTTCCTCCACCTTCTGTGGAAATGACTTTGCAATCTGTACTATGAACCAGCTCCTCTTTAAGGCACTGTCTTCAGGTCATGATAGGCATTTATCTGGGTCTGGATGGAAGACATTATATGTGTATTTTATAGAGAATATAGTCTCAGTTGTGAAGGTTTCTTTGATTTAAATTCAAGATTACAAATGGAGTAGCTCTGATTTGATTTACAACACCAAAGACAGGCCTTCCAGCACTTGCTGATGTGCTAAGGTGACTTTGTTCTTCTTTGGTTTCATGTAGGCTTGTATTATCTTTGCAAACTTCTGGGAAGAAGAATCGTTTTCAGACCTTGTGTCTGTCAAGGCACAGTGACAGAAGGAAAATGGAACCTGCATAGTCAGTCAACAATCTTCTTTATGATAAGAACTGTTGGGTTGGTGCCTTCCAGCACTCCAGAGGGGACTGGTTTGCCTCTGTAGCCCCCTTGTTCTTTTGTTCTGAAGAATATAGGAATAATAGTAAAAAATGAATGGATAAAGTACAGTAGATTGATTGCTCCAGGCCTTGCAGCCAGTTGGTAATGGAGCAGAATTGGTTCTTCATTTACCTCTTTGGAGTAGGTTTGATTTCAATCTTAGTATTTGTGAGGACAAGACAAGGGTTAACCCCATCAGTGGAGTTTGACAAGAGATACTACTTGAAAGTCCTGTTATGTTTATAAGGAAAATCAGTAAATAAAGTCTTATCCTCAGACTCCACAGAAGGCAAAGGGATTCTGTTCCTTTCTACAGAAACAGCCAGTGCCACTCGCTGCCATGGGAAAAGCTGTTGTGGTAGGGGCCTGTCCACCTAGGAGGTATGTCAGAAATGTTTGCTGCTTGGTTTTGTTTGGAAGAGTTTGTGTACAGGAACAGGGTTTATCGCCAGGTGATAAAAATACATTCCTGTCCAAACTGAAAAAAAGCCTGGGTGGCTGTGGAGCCCTTTCTGGCTGCCCAGGCCACCACAAGCCACTTCTCAGTGCAGGCTGGGGGTTATAGTAGCCAGAGCTTTTCTAGAGGCACCAAAGCAGTAGCGACAAGACCCTGGCAGCCCTTTAGATGCTTTCCATGAGGTCTGCTCCTTGCAGATGGGCAGAGGAGAGCGCATTCATCATCATCATCATCATGGCCAGGCTTCGCAAACGAAGATTTGGGGAGGGCTCTACCCACGTTTGTTACAAGCACGCTGGTGGCTAAAAAGGCCAATATGAGATAGACACGTCTGGCTGCAAAAGGCACAGCAGAAAGACTCCTTAGGTGGTAAATTCTGCCAGACACGATTCTTTCTGCGTTGTCTTTTCTCCTCAAGAGTGATCTTACGTGCTTTCTCAAAGGCATCAGCAGCATTAAAGACAGTGTGTCTCCAGACCTCCTGGTTGGAGGGCAGAGTAGACCAGTTATGTTGATCAATACAGCCAAGGCTGAGAATCAACTCTAAATAAATGTGCTCAGGGCCCCACAGGGAAATGACCTAAAGATGATGGGAAGGTGTGCGGCAACTTATGCTTTCCTGCCTGTCCTTCTCGCTGCCCGGCAGAGCTGTACCTGGGGGACTGAGCCGCCGTGCTGGCCATGAGCGAGCAGAGCCACGTCAACAGCCTGTTCCTCAACGAGGATGCAGCCAAGCGGCTCCACGCCGAGAGCCGGGTGCGGCGGCTCCGCCAGGCCGTGCAGAAGCGAGCGGCGCGGGCCAAGAAGCGCATGCACAGCATCACTGCCCAGAGCGCCAAGAGCTTCTTCAGGAGAAACGCCTTCGTCCTCTTCACCATCGCCGCGGTCTTGCTAGGTACGGAGCTGCCGGCAGCACCAGGCGCCGTTTGTAAACGTGGGGAAATGTCTGTTTATTCTGTTGCCGTGGGATTTAGGTGCTGAAAAAAATCTCCGGAGCAGTTAATTAGGGGTGAGATGAGAAAGGGTTTATTTGCCAAGGCAGAAGATGTTACAAGACGCGCGCCAGCCGTGCCTAAGAGGTTACATTTTATAATACCATCCATCCAATCCCAGATGTGTCCCCCCTGTGGCCTTTACTCTGGTCCGCCCCGGGTCCACCCCCTTAAAATGGGTCTGGGGTGTATTTCGGGACCCCTCATTCATCCCATCTTCACCACCATCAGAGCACAAAGGGTACATAGTTACCTAATTTCTGACCTATTCTGTGGTTTAGGCCCAGATATGCTGTTCTGTCAACTGTCTAGGCCTTGCCTTGACAAAAGACTAAACATTTCTATTGTATTCAGAAGTAGGATTGATATGGGGAGCATAGAATGGGGTAAGAGGGTTAAGGAATGTATAAACAAGGGTGCTACAGGGAAAGGGATAGGGACAAGGGACAAGGGATGCTGCTTTTAGAGTCTACCTATAAAACTTACAAGGCTTACCAATATTAGAAAAATAAAAAAACCATTAGGGGCTTAAAGCATCAATTCTACAAAGGTTTTGTTTTATTGTAGCGATTTGGGTGGGGAGGGGAAGTTGATGAGCTGGCAGCTCAAAGTGCTGCCCACATCAGCACAAGGCGAGTGCCTTTGTGTGCAAGAACAACAGACCCTGCAGAGGGTGTGTGTGCAGGAGGGAGTCCTTGTTGATCCTTTCTGGCTGCAGTGTAGGAACAGTCAACAACAGAAAGGGTTTGATGATCCAGCTCAACCAAACCTTATAAAAGTCATCCAGGTTTCTTCAGAGGCATCTTGTGAGTGCAGCTGCAGGCACAAGGGATCTTCAGATTCATCCCTTTAGCCTGACAGGACCAGAACTGATGCAAGGGGCCGTGATACAATGCACAGCAAATCTGCTCAGCAGATAGCAGGATGTCCCTAGCTTTTGATCCAGGCTATATGTCTCCAACTCACTGGCTGAACTCAGCTTTAAGAGGTGAATGGACAAAGACTCTGAACTGTGTAGTCACAGTTTAGCATTTTGTGTTCATGAGTTTCCTGGGAACAGACCTCAGAAGAGGAACAGAGAAGGAATAAGGAGACCTGTGGTTTAGCACAAGGCTCCTGTGCACATAAATATGTCAGAGGGAGAGAGAGCATACAGTAAAAACTGGATCATAGCCTTTTAGAAAATGAGCATTTGTTCCTTTGGGGAGAGGGGGAGCTGAAAGGAGATGAGAAAGAGAAAAGCCACGCTGTAGGACTGAGGGACAGACCACTGGATCACATTGTCCCATTTCCATTCTCATCCCCTGCTGATCCACAGGGATTATCCTGGCCTTCTCCCTCCGGCCCTACCAGCTGACCTATCGCCAGATCAAGTATTTCTCCTTCCCTGGCGAGCTGTTGATGCGTATGCTCCAGATGTTGGTTCTTCCTCTTATTGTCTCCAGCTTGATTACAGGTGAGAAGTGCTTTCTGCTCCTTTCAGCCCAGGCAATGGTCAGCAAAGACAGATGGCAGCTGTTGTTGGAGTGCCCCTTTGTGCCCCAGCTGGAGGTGCTTGGATTAGCTTGGCTAACCATAGTGAACATGACCCACATTCATCTCCCTGCTGGCTCAGGAGTAGGGCAGAGGAGCAGAAGGCCTTGTGCTTTCTCAGAAGACTGGGGAGAACACAATGCAGTGGTTCCAATGCCCAGCGCTTGAGCAGTAAGAAGGATTTCATCCCACGTAACCTTGAATGTCAAGTTTGTTGCCCAAGTCAGCTTCAGGTTTCCTCCAGCCTAGAGAAGGTTAATTTGTGTCAGTCCAAAAGGACTGAGGTTGATCACCAGCTGGAGGGCTTGTTTCACCCAGATCCTCACTGAAGACATGCCAGACAGCCAAGCTTTCAGACAGCAGGAGGGACTGAAAGGCATAACACCTCCTGAAACATCCCACCATTAGGGACTGAAAGGCCCAATGTACTGGGAGGGGATTATTTCCCTCCTGAGAGCTTTTGAAGAAAATTGCTACACTCCCAAATGCAGCCTAAGACCCACCAGTGTTATGCTCCTTCACGACCACAAGCCACATCCTCCTGTATCCACATCACCCTGGAACTCCAAAATCTGCCCCTTGTGTGCTATGCTTCCTAGAGACCCTAGCTCCCTGCCCAACTCATGCATGTGCCTTGCACCCTTTGAATCTTCCTCAGGCTTCCCCCTTCTCTCTAAGACAACAGACTTGCTCACCTTGTCTTCTCTGTGTGACACCCCAGGAATGGCCTCCCTGGATAGCAGAGTCTCAGGGAAGATGGGGATGCGTGCCATTGTCTACTACATGGTGACCACAGTCATAGCAGTCTTCATTGGCATCCTCATGGTGATCATCATCCACCCAGGAAAAGGATCTAAGGACAAGCTCCACCGAGAGGGCAGAATTGAGCAGGTGCAGACCACAGATGCCTTCATGGACTTGGTGAGGTAGGTGAACAGGATGGTCTCGTGTTGAGACTGTATCAGTGAGATTACATTCCTCCATGCGATGTCCTTTTGAAGTGTCACAGCTTTAGGCATACAGTCTTAGGGAAAGAGGTTAATGGTTGAGTCTTGGCCAGCCTACTACTCATAGCTTAGTCTAGTTAACTGGCTTTACCACTCAGAGGTTGAGTGCTTGGCTTGGAGTCCAGCCCTTCTGCTAGAGTCTTAATGCAAGAGGCCAAGGTATGCTCAGCAAAACAAGCAATGAAAACCATCAGTAGCTGCAAGACTTTCAGGAATTCACCCAGCAAAGGCTAGTCCAAATACCCATCTTCAGCGACCAAAGGAAACCAAGGAAATGGTTCCCAAGACATTGTCCCTCCCTCCCTTGCTGTGACCTTACACAGTGAATTGCAAAGCTGTTCCAGCTCAAGTGGTATGGAGACGTGTTTCTGAGGTACAAGATTAACAGAGAGCTCAAATGACAGTTGTAGAGGTGAGGCTGAGAGCAAGGCAGTTTATGAAACATTGTAATATGGTATTGTTTCAAGCTTCAGTTGGGTTTGATGATGCTCTTACAATGTACCTGTGTCCCAGTGTGTAGTCTCTTTCCACATATCTGAATAACCTTCTGGAGTCTGAAAAGATGCAGCAGGAGTCTGACATGATGCAAGAGGTGCTGCATTCAGATCAGCATATTCCTTTCTTCTGTCATCCAGACAGAAAGGGCTTGAGCAGACACTGTGACAATTGTGACCTCAGACACTGCTCCAGGACAAAGAAGTTGGCCAGGAAGCCCATGTTTTCTTCCCAGTTCAGCAATAACTCTTTCCTTGTTTTATCTACTGCAGGAATATGTTCCCACCTAACCTGGTAGAAGCCTGCTTCAAACAGGTATGAAATCTCCCCTGGCCTATCTCTGCACCCTGTGCCCTAGGCATGGTCCTACCCTCTTCTCTGAGGGATGGAATAGCAATTGCTTCCCTGGGTCTGACTGCTGCAGTCATTAGCCTGCAAGATTTTCAAGCTGTATGTAGCTGGGGGCTTCAACTTGCATCCCATCCCACAGAGGTAGGAAGGGTTTGCATGATCTCTGGTAGCAGGCTTGGACTGGCAGTGAAATGGAGCAGATTCCCCCAAGGATTTGTCTCTTCTGTAATGCCAGCGCCCTCAGAAGCAGCACAAAGAGTGATCAGAGAAGCCAAACATCTCAGTCCTAGCAACATGAGATGCTCTAGTGGTGTTTTTTGAACTTTGGCTCCATGAAATTTCTAAACTTTCTGGTGAAAGTCCTACACTGAGGAGCTTGGGAACAGGCAAGGCAAATTTCCCACACAGATCAGCAGCATCTTGCAGTACTCTCCTTACTTTAGGAAGGGATGCAAGGGCCTAGCATGTGTCCTGAGTGCATCTGACAATCTGTGTCTTTTCAGTACAAGACGCAGTACAGCACCAGGGTCTTCACCAGGACCATCCTCCACAGCAGCAATGCCACAGCAGGTGTCACCACCACCCAGATCCCTGAGCCTGAGAACTTCACCAGCATCCTGGAGAACGTCACTCAAGCCCTGGGGACCATCTCCGAGGTGCTGACCTTTGAAGAAGTCATTCCCATCCCGGGCTCAGCCAATGGGGTGAACGCACTGGGGCTGGTAGTGTTCTCCATGTGCTTCGGTTTGATGATCGGCAGCATGAAGCAGAAGGGACGGGCCCTGCGGGAGTTCTTTAACTGCCTCAACGAAGCCATCATGAGGCTGGTGGCCATTATCATCTGGTGAGGAGCACGGCCGGTTGGAGCAGGAGGTCTGCAGGTGCAGTTTCCACTGACACGATGAGAAGTGGGGTAGCTTTAAGGATGCCATGCACAGGAAAAGCAGATGGGCACAGATCTCCTTTGGCTCCATCAGGCTGGAGGGAAAAGTCTGGATGGGATATTTGTTCACATTTCATTTCCTGTTCTTTTTGTTTTTACCTTAGAAATATCAGATACAGCAGGACTTGCTTTTCTTGAGGCTGCTGGAAACATCCTTGGAAGACCAGAGAGCTGGAGTGGAAGATCTCTTAGCCTTACTAACAGGGGTAGGGTGTGAGGCTTTCCCACCAAAAGCTTCCCTTCCAGCTGTGTTCCAGGAGTCTGACTTAGCTATGAATCACAGAAACCTATTGCTACTTTTGTGCTTTCGGGGTGGCAGCTGTATGCAAAGCTCTGAGAGCTGAGCTGGGTTGAGAGGATCAGCTCAAAGTTACTGCCTTTCCGTCTGAGGTCTCCCAGATCCCAATTCCTCTAGAACTCAGCTTGTTCCTTTCTGTGTAAGGCTCCCTGTGACACATGGTCCAGGCAAGCAGGGCATTGCTGAGACAAGTCTTCTCTCGAAGGCAGCATTTTACCAAATCCTGTTATTTTAAGCTCTTTATCCATCTAGGGCTCAAGGTTGTGTTAGGTACTGCAAAACAGGAGGGACACGAGTCTGGCAGAATACATGCACGTGTCTGACAGGGAAGGGATCTGTCAGCCCCACACCCTCTCCCACTTTAGATCACTTTAGATTCCTTGGTCTTACAGTCTTGTATCTCAGAGCAAAATCCTGAGCACAGGGCGACAGGCCTTACACAAAAAGGTACAAAGGGGAAGAACATCCCTGAGCTCATAGCAGAGTGTTGGGAAGCCCCAACCCCCCTGGGATCTTTTACTCCATGTCTGAGCCAGAACTTGAGGCTTTTCCTTAGTAAGAAGAGATAAGAGTTGCCTAAGGGCACAGAAGGGAGAGCATGAGCACAGCAGAACAAGGAGACCTGCACACAACTGCAGAGACCTTCAAGCTCCCCTTAGATGAAGGAAGGCAGGGTGCTGACGTATAGAACATTGCTTACACTTGGGACACTGCCTGTGCACACACAGCAGGTAGTGTCTGGAGAGACCTCCTGACTTATAAAATCCTGCTGGTATGGGAGGCAGGACTGTCAGCTACAGTCCAGCACTCCTTCCTAAAGCCACAGTCTGCAGATCATCTCCCAGGAGCCTGTTTTTCCTGGGGAGATCTGGTCACTGGCTGAAGCCAAGGATGGTGAGAGGAAATGAAATATTCATGAAATCCTTTCCTGAAACTTTTCCAAACCTCCCAGGCTAAGTTGGAGTTTGGCATGTGGACCTCTGAGCCTTGTGCATGAATTGCATGTGAGCTCTTGAGCTGCAGAGGCCCAGCCCTCAGAGGTGTGGCCATGGATCTGGGGTTTTCTCTGGTCCAGTTATTATACTAGTGCCCATGATTTTCTCCATGTCTGTTTTACGACTTCCTTTCTGTGGAGCCTCACTGCTGCTTGTGAGATGCACTGTTATGGAGGGGGAAAAAGCCCTGAAGAATGGAAAGGATAGCAGTGTACTTCAAAATGAGGGTTTTTTATGAGCCATGGTTGCTTTTACAGGTGTTGGCGTGCCAAGTGCTTCTTACACCAGATCTGGAATCCCTATATGTTCCTATTCCCTAAACATGAATATCTGAAGACAGCAAGGCTGATAGCCCAGAGCCTACAGGACACTCTAGCTTTTACTCCCTGATTCCCTGTTTCTCCTGTACTTTTCTGTGCTTCTCAGTGAAAAAAATACTCTCAGCCCAAGATCTGTTAGGAAGGAAAGGGACTCTGAAGGCTTCTCTACATAACGTCCCCTATCAATTCTGCAAGAAGTGTTGTAGAAACAAGTTAGGGAACCCAAAGGGAGGAGGAAAACTCCACCAGTACCCAAGCTGTGCACACGACAGAGTGCTGGAGTCCCCAACTGTGCAACAAGAGCTGTTTTTTGACCATGTGGTGAACAAGTCCCAGCTCTCTCCAGGATTCTAGGGTATCATCAAGTGATTAGGCTCAGTGAGCAAATCTAGTGTGCTGGCTTACTGGGGATTTGTCCAGGCAGCATGTGTTAAAGCTGGTGTGAAAGTGTGGGAGCCGGTTCTAATCACGGGGCTTGTGTTTCTGCCACAGGTATGCTCCAGTTGGGATCATGTTTTTAATTGCTGGCAAAATCCTGGAGATGGATGACCTAGCAGTGATGGGAGGCCAGCTGGGGATGTACACGCTCACTGTCATCGTGGGACTCCTCATCCATGCCATTTGCATTCTGCCCTTGCTCTACTTCATCGTCACCCACCGAAACCCCTGGGTATTCATTGCAGGGCTCCTGCAGGCCCTCATCACAGCCCTGGGCACCTCCTCCAGGTATGACAGCTCTGTAGGAGTAGGGTTGGGGCTGGTGTGGATGCTACGAGTCAGCACTCCATTGCTCTCAGTCAGTACTGTGGTCTCACAGTTCCTAGCACTGGCACTGGAGCAGCCAAGCTCATTTGGGAGTGGAAAGATTCCCACTCTCCTGCTCAGGAGCCCTAATGACACGGACAGCTCTGACCATCAGTGAATGGCCCATGTTCCTCCTTACCAAACATAGGGGTAAGGGCTTTGCTTACAGCACTGAAATGCTGAGCTCAGGACAGATATCAAATCCCGCTGAATCGCAGCATCGCACAGGCACACGCCTCTCACACGCGTGTGCTCGCACACGTTCACAGCTCTCTCTCCCAGGCACACAGACTGTGTGCAGCTGTCATTAAACTGCACAAAGGCATCAACACCAGTCTGTTCAATGGCTCTCACTGCCATGTCACATGGCCAAAGCAAAGGGACTGTAGGTAGCTGTTGTTTCACTAAGTGCCTTGTTTCTTGTCATATTAATTTCCTGGTAAGCATGGAGCAGTCTCTTCCACATATGTTCTCACACCAAAACACCCAGCACTCTTCCTGCTCATGTTCTCTTTGAGGAACAATTCTCTGTTTTCTCTGCAAGGTTTATTCTCACACATGGGTCATTCTTGTCTTATGGATTGAGAGGGGTGAGAAAGGGCTCAAGTTTTTTTTTAAAGCTGGAAAAGGAGTTTTGGTCTTGCAGCTCTGTCCTATGTACTCTGAATCCCCCAGCATCGCCTTCCTTTGGCATTATCAACTCAGGGTTACACAGACTCTGTCCCAGCCCCCTGAGGAAAGCCATGTTTGAGTGTGCAACTGCAGTGTGCATCATATCTGAGGAAGCCTTGCTTAGACTGTTCTTTCTTCTAGCAGCTTCTGGCCTCTGGCTCACATGGCAGGGTGAAAAAGCAGGTGGGTAAGGTCATAAACCAGGCAGAGGCTTAGTCCTTCTTCCAAAGTCAGCATACACAATTCATGTTGTTTTGTAAATTCCTTTCAGCTCAGCTACTCTGCCCATCACCTTCAGGTGCCTGGAACAAAATAATGGTGTGGACAGGCGCATCACGAGGTTTGTGCTGCCTGTGGGAGCCACAATTAACATGGATGGCACTGCTCTGTACGAGGCCCTCGCAGCAATCTTCATTGCACAGGTCAACAACTATGAACTTGACTTCGGGCAAATCATCACAATAAGGTGACTTTTTGGAACTACAGGAAGGGCTTCAGTTTTGTTGGCTTATCTGAAGTGTGATAAGGTTCCTCTTTTGCTCAGAAGATGCAATAAGGAAAAAAAAAAAGCATGGGAAAGAGGGGTTGTACTACAGCTCCAAGTGTCAAAGTGCATATGATTTGGGCACCACATCTTTGAGGCTCCACTTGAGCCCTTCTTGCATGCCCAGGTGTTAGGAAAAGCTGTTGGGTGCAGTCTGTCATGAGAAGGTGCCTGGCAAGGGCAGTCTGACGTGGTGTTGATGTCCCCTGTGTCACCATCCTGCTCAGTGAGCAGGGCAGAATGACTGCCAAGGTGTTTTGTAGGTGTTGAGTTTGAGCTACTTCCTGACATTTCTGCAAATGTGACCACCTCTTTTCTTCCCTTTGCTGATAGCTGTGCTTTCCTGTTCCCTCCAGCATCACTGCCACAGCAGCCAGCATCGGAGCTGCAGGTATTCCCCAGGCAGGACTGGTGACAATGGTTATAGTGCTGACATCAGTGGGGCTGCCTACTGAGGACATCACACTGATCATCGCTGTGGACTGGTTTCTGTAAGTTCTTTGCTCAGCAGCACGCCCTGCTGTGCACTCCTGCCAGTGCTTACAGAGCTCCTCTGTATTCCTAATGTCCCTGCTAAAAGCAGGCTCAGTAACTTGTACCATTAAGCTTAAAACACACCTATATCCATGAGAGCTTTGCACAGTGTCTCCCTCTGCCTGTGTGTTATGACCCGCCACAGAAGGTGAGGGTAACCCAGGTTCTTGTTACTAGATCCCTAGAGGTGGCATTAGAGTGAAATGACACTGAACGATTGGTGTTTATAAATATATACATGTAGGGTTTATTTTAGAACAATTTGGTTGCAATAGAAAGCAAGTATGTAGCTGTTTTGGTTATTATGACTTATTGTAATATAAAAGCATAAAAAAAAAAACCCACTTAGGAAAATGTATAAGGGAAAAGAAAGAGGGAGAAAGAAAGGATAAGAACAGAAAGGTCACCACCCATGGGTCCAGCAATGAGACTTGGGTTTTGCACTTTAGATGTCTGTTGGTTAAAGAGGTTGTCACAGTCTTGATCCACCAGGGGTGGGGGAAGCGCATGAAACACAAAGGTTAATATGCTCAGGTTCAGGTGGGAACGCCCAGGTACCTCTGCAGTGGGGAGTTTTGCACTGTCTGATGTAACACTGTGGATCACGGAGCACTTCGAGGGGGTCTTTGATGGTTTATGACACCTTCTAAGACATTGCAGCTGCCTTTCACATCGGTGGAGTTGAGCCAATTCTGCCCCATCAGAAAGGATGAAAACCTTCAGGCTTATGTGTGAATGTCCTGGTACTTCCCCGGAGGGTTTTCACACCCGAGCCATTATGTCAGGGAGGACATTGCCCCGACAAAAAGCACTACCCCACCTCTCAGGATCTGCTTCTTATTAGCCCAGCTCGTCCCCTCCGAGGGTGGGTGTTCACCCCCTCTGCCCCTAGGTGGTTCCTTTGCACAACTTCAGCAAAGCACCCGCTGCTTTTGAATTGTTTTCATCCCTTAGCTGTTACTATGAAACTGTATTTTGTTTTTCTCTCTGATTTTTCAGGGACCGCCTCAGAACAACCACCAATGTCCTGGGGGATTCTCTGGGGGCTGGAATTGTGGAGCATCTCTCCCGGCATGAGCTGGACGCACAGGACTGCGACCTTGGTAAATCTGGGATAGAGGAGAAAGAACAGCTCTCCCACCTGGTTTGCCCACAGAACGACACCCAAAGGCACCCCAGGAGTGAGACAGCACTGTGAAATCGGGCAGCAGAGCAGACTAATGCTGTAAAAAGCCAAAACTTGAAACAGAAGTCCATAGTGGAGGACAGAGAAAGACCCACTCTACAAGGCACTCACTTTTTTCCCCCTCTGCCACATTGCAGTCTTCCCTTATCCTGTTTCTCCCCTCTTTCTCTCTGGCATTAAAGAGGAGAAAAATTAAACTGCAAAGAAAGTTTTACTCCACAAAAGCCTGATTTAGTCATTCTTACGGGGTCCAAGAGTTAGACCTGAGTAAAGAAGACTCAGTGAAGGAGCTGGAGTAGGACCTGTTTTTGAACTAAGTGGCCAGCTGGGTTGGGAACACCACCACCTGTGGACTGGCACCAAAACGCTGCCATGACTCTGCCCTGCAGGATACAGCTGCAAAGTCTCCACTTGCTTAGTGCCTCCACCCAGGCAATCTCTTAGCATTGACCTCCTTGCTCACAGTCCTGGTATTTGCACAGATATGGAGATGATGCTTTTTGAGAGCTCCTCTGGCAACCCCCCTGGCTGCAGATACTAGAGTCACCCAGGCCCTAAAGGAATGTGGGACCATACAGCAGGGACAGGGTTTACTGTGCTGGCTGGCAGCACCAGTAGGGATCAACAGGCTTCTCATCAATGGAAGATGCTAAAGGATTGCCAAAGAAGCAAACAGTTAAAGAATTTATTATATCCATTATTCAGTCTCTGAAACAGCTCTCCCCTCTACCAAGCTCTGCCAAGACAGTTAACTTCATTTCTCTTTAGCAAACTCTCCTCCCCTTGTGAAACAAGAAGGGCAAATGCAAAGTTTAAGAACAGTTTGCCCACCTGAGCAGCTGAGTGGACAGTCCATGCCAGGAATGACTCCCTGCCACCCCAGATTTGCTCAGAAAACAGTTTCACTCCTCATCACAAGATTCCTAAGGAAATGGTTCCTGTGCTCATCTTTGGCTATTTTCAGAAGTGACTTCCCCTCAGTCACATTGCTCCAGGATGTGTTTTCAAATATTTCTAGCTCAGCTGGTTTGAGCGTGGTGCTAATAACACCAAGGTCTGTGAGCTCAGTTCCCATATGGGTCATTCACTTCAGAGTTGGACTCTACAATCCTTGTGAGTCCCTTCCAACTCAGAATAATCTGAAATCTCTGTCTTTCTATAGCTCCTTGTCTTTTACAGGCAGAGCCAAATCATTTCTCAGCCTTTGCACAAGTTTGCCAGACCCCAAACTTATAAATTCAGGATATATCTTTCAGCTCCTACAAAATGGAGTTCAGCTTCTGTTTAACACACTTGAACATAAGCCCAAATGACATCCAAAACATCTCAGAAGCTAAAGCCAGAAGTAGGGACATGCTTCATCCGTGCTCTCTCCCCCTTCCCTGGCATGGCCAGGAACACAGCTGGTATCTCTCACAACAAACAGGACCACTGGGACTTGCTCCATAATATCCAGGTCCATGAACATCCAGAAGATGAATGTCTAGACACAACCAGGAATATGTTAAGGACCCACAGTGTTGGAGCTGCTGCAGTGTGACTGTCCTGCTTTTGGCACAGCTCAGCTCAGGCACAGCAGTGAGCAGCCTCCTGGCCCACAGCCAAACTGTCCAAACTGGGCAGCCTTCACTTGAGGCCTGCACATTATTCCCAACCCACTGGGTCACTTCCCCTGCCTTTCCACACTGATGCCTTTCATCCCTAGCCATAGCCATACCCTCAGAGGTGCACCTCATGGAATCAAGACCTCAGAGGCATCAGCTGGAGTCAACTTTGCCAACTACAGCCACACACCTGCCCACACTGCCCTCCCCTGTGCTGACAGAGCTTCCTCAAACACATCTCTTGAGATGTTCAAAGCCAGATCCTGAGGCTCTTTTTGATTGTTCAGGCACAGCAGGGTTACATACAGGTGCTGCCACATTCCACATCCCATAGGCAGAGTATCCTATTTTTATGGGCTGGATGATTATTTCAAACCTGAAGGAAATGCACAAATGCATCCCTTCCATGTAAGAGTGTGTGGTGGATTTTGGGGGGGGTCTCAAACCCCCACAGAGTGGTAGCAGAGCAGGGTAACCAGAAGGGTGTGGTAGCTCCATTTAGCAGTGCTGGCTCCAGACCCTAAGGCAGCAGGTTGTTTCTGACTGTGGGAGGCAGGCTGCTTATTTTGACAGGAGATCTACTCTAGCAGGGGGCAAGTGAGCAGGAAAACAAACTACTATCCTCCTCTTTGCAGCATTTTTTTTAATCTTGTATGAATACTTTTATAATGTCTCTTTTTCTTCTTTCTAGACTAAACAGACCCCGTATACCCTTACAGGTAATAATCCTTCATGTTCTTCTTCTCTGCACTTTTTCCTCACTGTTCCACATCTTTCTTGAAGTGGAATGACTAAAATTTGACACAACAATCTAACTAAAGATTTGTTAGTGCTGAGCACTGAGGAAAAAGTATTTCCTGTACATGAAGATTTTGATCTTGGACTCATGTTCCCATCCTTTAACAGCATGCTATGCATTGGCTGATCAGGATAACTGTCCCTGATGCATACATACAGCAAACTCAACTCTGTTCATCTTATCTTAACTCTTAGTGAGGTTACACTCTTGTTTTGATGAGATGGCTGTATCTAAAAACTGGATCTTAATCAAAGAGTTTTAAGATACACTGCATTAGCTTGTATCTACAGTGGGCTAAGATAGCACTACCTTATCATTAACACTGCTCAGCTGACAAGAGTCTAAACCTTCATAAAGAACAGACCTGCTTATAAAACCCAATAAAGGGCTTTATTTTTTAACAACAGCATGATAGCGTTGACTTTACTCCAGTGATAACACACAATAATTCCTACATCCTTTTAAGCAGAACTGCTGCCTATGTAGCAATTTCCCAGCCTGTGTTTGTGCAGTGGGTTGTTATTACCTCAGTAATTTCAATTTGTCCATAATTAACTGCATCTTTGTTTTCCTTCTTGTTTTTTTTTCAGACTATTTGCCCAACTTTTCAAGAAAATTATGAATTCTAATCCTGAAGAGACTTCCTGTATATAAAGGGCAAACTGGAGGATGAATCAGAAGAAAAGCTTGTTGGATTGAACTGTAGCTCAAATGGGAATTAATTTTTGGAAGTCCCATGGCTTGGGTTATACAGACAGTCACACTAGATGATCATAAGGGCCCCTTCTGGCTTTACAATATATGCACGTGCTTTCTGTTTAGAGATACTGCAAAGGGTCCCTCCAGCCTGATCATTTCTAAAAGCTTCCTGGAAGGATCCTAATGATACTTTAATAAAACTCAGCAGGAGTCTAACCTGTTTTCAGTTGCTGTTAGCAGACATGTACACACATCAGACAAGGGGCTCTCCACACCACATTGCACCCACACGTTTGCTGATGTTCCCACAAAGCTGTTGCACATCAAGCCTTGCTGTTTGTGATTTCTGCTTTCAACTCAAGATTAACGGAGCACAAACAAGTAGAAGCCTCATTTTCAAACACTGCAAACCAGTCTTCCATGGGGAATTTCAGAATTCAGTTGATAATTTTTTAGCTTTGGTGTTTGCTCATGTTGTTAACCAGTTTATGATTGGGATTGTCTGTTTACAGTACCTGAATAGCAAAGTACTGTCAGGAATTTGTGTATATGCACATTTTATATATATATATGTGATATATATATGAAAGGAGTGCATGTGTGCAAGCATACATATGCACAGAGTCAATTTTTTTGTTGCTAATCCAAGCAGGAAAGCCAATACTAAACTCTCACTCTGTGTAAAGCTGCATACTTCACCCACCTTGATTTACCCAATTAATCTCATCCTTGAAACAAAAAACAGAGGCTGCTCTACTTCATTCCACAAATGAGTCATCCAAAGCCAGGTTTGCCAGGAAGGAGCTCACTGTGTGCTGATTTTGACTTGTACCTGCTGGTGACGTAACAAGAACTTCTCAATGTATAGAGAAAATTCTCCACTTTGGCTTCCCTGTACACATCCCAAAGACCCCCATCCCCACTGCATCTGTCTTGGCAAGGGGCAGGCTTTCAAACCTCAGTGAAGGACACAAAAGTGTTTGTACTCATTCCAAATCCAGTGTTGACCTTGTATGAACTCAGCCTTCAAAACTGGATAACTGAAAGTATTAAATCATTTTATCCACTGTCTTTTTAAATTACCAGATATTTGAGAGCTTATGCAGTCTTTTCTTTACTGCAGTCCTGCTGCTTCTACCTGGAGAAATTTTCCAAGTTTCTCCTGTTTGCAAACAGATCTCTTCCTAATGATTAGAGATGGGCAAAATTTGGGATGAAACAGAGAGCCATCTCAATGCATACATATGCGAGGAGCTCTTGGATTAGGACACATCTCTTCAAAATTATTTTGAAGAGAGAAAAATCCAGGAAGAATAGAGATTTTCAGTTAGGCCATGTGTCACATTACATCTGTGATACATGCACATTATTCCAGGAGTCAGATCTGTCCCTGACAACTGACCTGAAATTGTATGTCCTTCTGCTGTGCCCAAGGAAGAACTGGAAATGGGTCCTGTACAGTGTGTTCGTGGCATTCAGGCAGTTTGACTCTGTTAATTCCTGAGGGCTTTTTCTTCATGCTGTGAGTTTCAGTGATAATACAGATAGTTTGCATACTTGAAAAATAAAGGGAATTTTTTTCCACAATGCTTTCCCATGATGTTTTTTTCCTATTATTTTTCCTCAGGACCGTGACCTTACAAAGTCAGGAGTGTTACTTTTAGCATCATCTCCACGTGCTTATGTCATGGGTCAAATACTACTCTCAGATTTTGACAAGGCCTTTCCCTAAAGCTTTTCCTTTGATGCCATCTTTGGCATATATCCATAAACTGGCAAGGCTGCACGAGGCTTGCTTCATGTGCAGCACACAGCACATAACTCCAACTGGAAAATCTACACCAACAAAAAGGTTATGTGGAAAAGGTCTCTGAGGCATAAGCAATAATGGGTTTACATTACTCACTAAAATGTTGCATTAATGGCATGGTATCTACACAAAGTGAAAGCTGCTAGCACAGGCTGCTCACGACTTTGTCTGGTTGGATTTTGAACATCTCTGAGGATGTAGGTTCCACGCCCTCTCTGGGCAACCTGTTCCAGCATTCAATCACCCCCACAGTAAAAAAAGCTCTTCTTTGTTAAAATAGAATTTATCTTTCGATTTGTGCCCATTGCCCATTGTCCTCTCACCAAATACCACCTTGAGACAAGTCTCAAGGGTCCTTTGAATCTTTAAATTCAGAATCATAGAATCAGCTGGGTTGGAAGGGACCTCCGAGATCATCAAGTCCAACCCTTGATCCAACCCCGCTGTGGTTCCCAGCCCATGGCACTGATGCCACATCCAGTCCGTTCTTAAAAACCTCCAGGGATGGAGAATCCACCCCTTCCCTGGGCAGCCCATTCCAATGGCTGAGCACCCTCTCTGCAAAGAAATTCTTCCCAATCTCCAACCTAACCCTCCCCTGGCACAGCTTCAGACCGAGCCCTCTTGTCTTGCTGATGGTTGCCTGGGAGAAGAGACCAACCCCCCCCTGGCTCCCCCCTCCTGTCAGGGAGTTGCAGAGAGTGAGGAGGTCTCCCCTGAGCCTCCTCTTCTCCAGGCTGAACAGCCCCAGCTCCCTCAGCCTCTCCTCACAGCACTTGTGCTCCAGTCCCTTCCCCAGCCTCGTTGCTCTCCTCTGGACCTGCTCCAGCCCCTCAATGTCCTTCCTGAGCTGAGGGCCCAGAACTGGACACAGCACTCCAGGGGTGGCCTCACCAGTGCTGAGTCCAGGGGTAGAATCACTTCTTGGACCTGTTGGCCACACTGTTCCTGATCCAGGCCAGGATCCATTGGCCTTCTTGGCCACCTGGGCACACTCTGGCTCCTGTTCAGCTTCTTGTCAATCCAAACTCCCAGGTCCCTCTCTGTCTGGCTGCTCTCCAGCCACTCTGTCCCAGCCTGTAGCACTGCATGGGGTTGTTGTGGCCAAAGATTTCATTTAATCTTTCAACATGATGGAAAAACGGGCTACCTCATGAAGTTCAGCAAAGAGAAATGCCAAGTCCTGCTCCATGAGGAGGAATAACCCCGTGCACCAACTCGTGCTGGGGCTGAGCTGCTGGAGAGCAGCTCTGTGGGGAAGGACCTGAGGGTTCTGGCAGGTGCTGAGTTAAACCCGAGCCATTGCTGTGCCCCTGCCCTTCCTGGCCTGTCAGGGCAGGGGTGGGATCCTCCCCTCAGCACTGGGGAGGCCACAGCCCGTGTGCTGTGTCCTGGTGTGGGCTCCCCACCGCGAGAGACACGGACACACCAGAGAGAGTCCAGGGAGGGACTGCAGAGATGATGGAGAGAATGGGGCACCTCCCCTGAGGAAAGGCTGGGAGACCTGGGGGGATTTTGTCAATGTAGATCAGCACCTGAAGGGGAGGGGTGAAGATGGAGCCAGGCTCTTCTCAGTAGTGCCCGGGGACAGGACAAGAGGCAATGGGCACAAACTGAAAGGAGGCTCCCCCTGAACATCAGGAAACACTTTTTTACCGAGAGGGTGTTGGAGCACTGGCACAGGGTGAGCAGAGAGGTGATGGAGACTCCATCCTTGCAGGTATTCGGGAGCGGTCCGGGCAGCCGGCTGCAGGGGACCGCGGAGGAGAAGGAAGGCTGGGGCAGTGGCCGAACCCACCTCACGCCGGCCGCGCCCCGCTTCAGGCACCCACCGGGCCGGGGCCGGGGCTCGAACCTGCGACCCTGGGGAGGGCTCGGACGTGCGCGCGGCC